>NW_022474208.1:1065140-1238209 GCF_003357145.1 Venustampulla echinocandica
CCCCTAAACCCCCCCCCGCCAGCCCTTCCTAGCAGTTCCTACACCCAACAAGCGCCATCCCGCCAGCGTTTTGTTCTCCCTCTGCCTGACTCTCCCCCGGTCTTGGTCTTGGACCGTTGGACGAGGACGTGATCCGGCGACGGCGACGGGGATGAGGGGTGTAATACCTAGGTAATGGCGAGCGGAACGGCGAGCGGCGTGCTCCATTGTCTGTTACATGCATGGGCCGCGCCCAAAGCTCAGAAAGTCATGTCGTCCCTCCCTCATCCACATAAGTAATCTAGTGTTTCCAACAATGTCGGTTCAGGCTTCGTTGCACGATTCCACCAGCGACAGAATATATATTGCTGTCTTATCCGATCCTTCTTATGGGCACCATCCGCCGGGAAAAGTTGCCCCCTCCTGATCGCCCTCCCTGGAATCCTGCCTTTTCCTTTTTTATATAAGTACACAAAGGGATGCTGAACCATCAGCCATCGCCCACAAACTGGTCCTTCGTCCCATCTCCCTCGAAGCCATCCACCGCCGCCTCTACCTCTTGATCTTAACCATCACTACCCACCCCTCGCCCATTGACCCACCACAACACAGGCACAGGTTGGTACCGGTCCTCAATTGTCCCACGGTCCAATGCTTACTATGTTCAAGTCCAGCAGACCTTCCACCTAAGCCTCCCCCGATATCCCCGCCAAAATGTGTGAATATACCAAAAACTACTACATCTATACATCATGCCAAGACCCCGGAGCACATTTCTTTGGCACATCGGTGGATGGCAAAAGAGAACATCGTTGCCCCAGCGGCCCACATGAACGCTACATCGTCGTGCCTGGCCATTGCCCCCTTTGCAACTCGTGAGCCCTACGGCTCTGTGACTCGGGGGGCCTAAAGATATATATATATATGTGTGTATACGCTACACGACGGACATGCGGTCTTACGGGTTTGGACATTTTTTGGAATTTTCTTATACATAACTTGATACCATTTCGACCTTTTTTCTTCTTTACGGCATGCACGACTCTCATATTTTTCTTTTTTGGGGTTTTGGGAAGATTCTGCGGAGTACTCATATGCGACCATATCTGTCGCGGGGCGTCAAAAGGATAGGGTCTGCCATGTCAGTTGTACAGATTGTTTTACGGCATTGCGTTCCGGACCTGGCAGATGATCGCTGGGCGCATACAGGTTGGGTGGGTAGTCATAAGGTCTATTTTTGGAGAGAGGGAGGGAGAAGGAATTATCTGACACAGAGGCAAAAAAGGGGTATGGGGAAGCATGGAAAGGGCAATAAAAGACGGGATACTGGGAGCATGGCTTTCCTGTTTTCCTTTACCAGGCGCAAGGAGATATCCCAAAATGATGACTTATGCATCGCACGTCTGTTGTCTGCCAATCGTTTCATATCATCCAGTGTGGGCGGCGCTTGGCAGGCCGCATCGTGGTTTTTCTTGATATCAAAAACATTATATACCCCTTACTCCGTAAAGGAGCCCATTAACAGCGCCCTTCCACCCTCAGCCGTTCCCGGCAAAACAACTCGATGGAGATGATCACACGCCCCCCAGACCGTGAATTGAAGCCCACTTTTGAGGCCAACCTGTTTTGCGTGCGCAATGGCTCGATATGCGCCGGACTTCGGTGGGAAGATGAGGTGAGCATCGAGCAATGTGGCGATGAGGATTGGCAACGGGCGGCTTTTGCATGAGCTTGCAAAGTGCCGGCGAATGCAGCAAACATGCGAGTGCTGTAACGTGCGTTGGGTGATATTACCTAGGTAGGTACTCAGAGCAATATCAGCAGAGGCCAGCTGGTGGTGCCGTGGTGGTGAGCAGGAAGCCGGTTGCCTAGGTAGCAAACCATATTATTGCCCCTTTTCGTCGAGTTTTGTTGATCTATCATCGATCGACCACGGACCGCGACATTCGGATATGGAATAAGGAATAAGGAATAAGAAGTAATAAGGAATAAGGAATAATAAGATGGTCGTTCTTTCGTTCTTCGCCATGATATATGCACGTTACATGGGCGGGCAGCTGCAGCTGCAGGCTGCAGCTCAGTGCAGACAGCCAAACATCCATGCTGGCCCTGCCTATCGGCCTGCCTGCTGCCCGGCGCCGCTGCCGCGCGGAGATATCTTGGGAACAGATGCAATGCCATGCGCCGGCGATGCGCTGCGCTGCGATGCGGTGCGACGTGATGCGATCAAGTCTTGTTTTGTCTTCTCCTGCGCCGGTTCGTTTGGTCCACGATTCACGGTTCACGGACGAGGTTGGCTGATCAGCCAGCCAGGAGCCATGTCGAGGGCACCTGCGGGCTGGGTCACGGTTGGCTCCCAGGTATATACTACGGTACTTGTTCAACTACAAATATCTGCGATATCAATATTCAATTTTCAATATTCAATATTCAATATTCATAAAGTGACAATATCCATCTATCCATCTACACCTACCTACGCTCGGATGTCTGCCTGCACCCGGCGTGCTCGGAGCCCAGGGCACCCGGTTCTATCCCCTTTATGACCGTTTATATATGCTATGCCCATGTGGGCAAATGCCTCATAGTCGGCGATGTTCGAGGCCGGGCAGGTATGTGATCCTCATAGTCGCCGATGTTCGAGGCCGGGTAGGTATATGACTTCCCTACTCGGATTGCTGGTTCCACGTCATCAGACGGTAGTAATACCAGATACCTGGCGACTGACTGTGGTTATAAGGACAAGGACTGCAAGCACCCCCCTAGAGTACCTAGGAAGGTGACACAATGGGAATATAAAGCCCCCGTGGCATGCCAGCTCACTGCTGACGATCCGAGAGCACGACACCGTCGCCAACACATCATCCTACATCGGCGTATCCTTGGTATTGGCGAGTGGTATATATGGAAAGCAATCAGGATATATTCAGTCATTGCAGAAATGAACTCTCCACACGCGGTTTTGCCGCATCAATACGATGGAACATAAGCATTTCTGGGATCCGAAAGGCATTGAAATCCATCTTTTAACTCCCCATGTGGCCATCCATCAAGGTGATTCTCGGGTCATCTTGGATACTGTTGGAAACTCGCCATATCCACCTTACGCGACACCACTCAAGCGACCGCCTCGACCGACCGCTGTTGTGGCCAGCTCAGCCCCCCACTTGGATGCAGCTCTGGAAATCATATATGGAATAATATTGCGCACCATAAGCTTGGAAATTATAGGCATACAGAGACAGTTAAGAACGCAATGGCACCCCTGCCTCGGCGCCTAACTATCAATTGGGCGATCATCTGTCATTGTTTTCTTACATCTCGTTTCTTATACCCCTCCATGTCCCTCCATTTCGTATGATTATGGCATGAGCTGCCCTCTCCACTCCATGTTTGTCCCCCTTTGTTGTGGCCAGACGCTGGGGTTAAAATTGCGCTCGTCGTATTTGGATGTTGGCTGGACCAACCAAATTAATCGGGGTGCCATTTAGATTGCAAAAATAGTGGGCTCAAATGGCGACTCATCAATTAACAAGGTCGGAAATACATATCTCGACCTACAATACTGACTCCAAGTATAGAAGGTTTGCCGGCCCCGCATCACACCGTCACATGTTGGAGAATCGAAAATGGAACGGTGCTTGACTTAGACATGCCAATTCGACGATAGTCTAGGCAAGGGTATTAAAAGGGGCAGGTCAATATCTCACTAGAGATAGGATCGCCGACATAACTCTCTAAGATGGCAGTGGATCATCACTAGATACCATCCAGAATATAGGGGTATATAAAAAAGTTTTTGTCAACAACTGATTCAAATGCTATATTAAGACGACTAGGGGGCACAAAACAAAATCCTTGGTATAGGAACGTGTTTATTCTATGTCATGCGGTCCTTGGTTCTCGTTCTGATCTTATGCATTCCAGATGACGATTCTTCCATCCACGCCACTCGCTACTACGGATTAGTGCTAATTTCAAATCGTGGGATGCTCTAAAGGACTTACAGCTGAACTTCCTAACGGTGCCGCCGGAGCCTTCATATATACGAATCGTATTAATTGTATTCTGATGGACGGTCTTTAATTGGGTGTCATCCTTGGTCTTCCCTTTTAGATCCATCTGTTTGAACATGTTGAATGCTGATTCTTCCCGTGCATCCCCAAGTCCCGGTCGTCCCTTTGATTCCAATGAGCCAGTAAGCTGCCAGCCACCTTCACCACCTTTGAAACGGTAGGCTTCACAGTCATAACCAGCGGCAATAATCTCGCTCTCACCATTCCAGATAAGACTCATGAATGGTAGCAACTGGGTATTAACACTGATCACGGCCCTTGGAGGTTGGTCCGCTCCATTAGGATAGACCACGGTGATGCTACTGTCATGGGCAGCAAAAGCAAGAGCATCGCCGCTTGGGGAGAACGAAACTGCATGCACCCAGCCTGATGAGTTATTGAGATACTCCCCACAAACAGTGTTGAATGGCAGACGTTCTCCCCACACACCCGGTTCTGGTCTAGCATCCACGCCTTTGATAAAGCTCGAGAATACCCTTGCGTGGGCATCAGTGGACCCGGCGGCTAACAGCACGGAATTAGGATGCCATGCCACCGTTGTGATAGTGCTTCGGATGGGTTTCTTGATGTGCTTCGATACCCACCAGTCGTTCTCTTCCTCGAAGTAGCAGATCGCAATAACTCTAGCGCCAGATCCCACGGCAAATTTCGTTTCCGAAGGCGACCAACGCACGAAAGTTGCTGCTCGATTGATGCGTAGAAGAACTAGGGTTGGTTTGTATCCTGTTGGCGATGGTTCCCAGACCAAAGCATTTCGATCTTAGACATTTGTGTTAGCATGACCCACCAAACTTAAACAATGCATGATATACCTTGCGAACAGGTTACAATCCTCCCGCTGTTTAATGCAATATCCACGCTGGTGACAGTCTTGTCATGCCCTTTAAGCTCATCCTTCAGTTTGAAACCGCTGCCTGTTCGGCCGTAAAGCTCCACGCTGGTGTCTCTCGCAACAGCCAAGGTTTGCTTGTCGGCAGAAAAGGAGTGGTCGGCGATAGGGTGGTGGAAGAGATGGTGGACCTCTGGAGAAGCCATTGTGAATTGTTGCTTGATAGGAGGAGCTCTCTACTATCAAGTGAAGCTTCTTAGAGTGGTGGTAGTTGTAGGTCTGGAGTCGAGGAGGGCGGAGCCGAGGACAGGAGGGGTCGTTAACAGTTAATTGTTGCGGCCTAAGGACACAAATTGTGGCTTCAACCTCAGTGCTGAACTTATCTTGCATCCGCGGGGAGCTGCCCATTAACTTTATTTTATGGAAGAGAAAGCGCGTACCCCACCCCGCAATCTCTCGCAACATTTAATTACACGATGCCGGAAAAGAAGGTGCCTAGTTACGCCCCGAATCAATCGTAAGTTCAAATCCAATCGCTGTTTTCGAGGCAGCAGACTGACATTTGCCAGACTCTACATCACCAATCTCCCATCCTCCAAAATTCAGAAAGAAGATCTGCGAAGGGAGCTCTACACCCTCTTCTGCACCTATGGCCCCGTCCTCGATGTAGTGGCCCTCCGGACCATGAAAATGCGCGGCCAAGCACATATTGTGTATCGAGATATCCAAACCGCGACGCAGGCTATGAGGGCCCTTCAAGGGTTCGAGTTCTATGGTCGAGAAATGGTGAGCCTTATTCAATTTACATTTCCTCCATCCGTTTCTTTGTCAAAATAATCTAACGTCTGATTGCTTCTTAGGAAATACAATATGCCAAATCGAAGTCTGACAGCATTGCGAGGTTGGACGGTACCTTCCACATGCCAGCTGCTGCAGCTGGTGCTGTCACCGCCACAGAACTGCAACAGAGCATTTTCAATGCACCTCCGTCTGCCCTTACGGCATCCTCGACTGGCGGTACACTAAAGCCCCCAGGTGGCGCTGATCATGCTATGGAAGATGCGAGAAGTCCAACGACAAGTGTAGCCGGCCAGAAGAGAAGGAGAGATGAAGAAGAGGAAGCCGATGAGGACGAAGAAGATGTTGCAATGGAGGAAGACAGTGATGATGAATAAAGTCGCAAAAATTATCAGATGCATTGCAAGGCGCCTGGAGTTGGAATTACCACATGGTCTACCGGAAGGTTCCTCAAGAGGATGGGGATACTACAAAGCGGGAGTCGAAAATAGATCTATGCAAATATGTCTCCGAACATGCTCACCATGGTTCACTTTCTAATATTCATAAAACCTATTTGGTTGAAACGTTGATTGAATGATGGTATATCGGGTAGGAGTTCACTATCCATTTGTATTCTCCTGGGCCATCTCGGGGGGTAACCATAATCCAACACAGCCTCCAACTAAACCAAGCCAGACCATGAGATAGTCCGTCATTGGGCAGTCAAATCTTTCCATGGCCTCTTTCGTTTGACAGGGGTGGATAAAGAAAGATGGTACGTCTGTGATGGGATGCGGCTGCGAGGTTCTATTATTATTGCACATGTTCCACAAAAAGCTATGCTAGGGAGGGTACTAGAAGATGACTTACAGCAGCAGATATCCCACCAGTGATCCCAGCATCTCGAAGCTGACTTTTATACCCTTCTGGTACAAGATAACGGTAGACCGAGTTTAAGTCAAATGTTGGCTCTGACATAGGAAGGTCGTGCAACGTAAACCACAAAGTAGGAATGCGATAAGTGGGATGTAGATGTATTTCATAAACCACATAAGGCAAGCTCAAATAGGGATTGCATTGGGAAGGAATTTGATAAGTCGTGGTCCCTGGCTTATGATTCTCCAAATCTGGGCGAAGTGCCTCCTATAATTATGTTATACGGATACTCAAAAATCGCAATACACTAGAGTAGAGACTTGACAAAGGGGGGGAAATAGAAGTTACTAACTTGGTCTCCGTCCTCGTTCTCAACATCTATCTCCATGTCCACTTCGGAAGGCTCCTCTCGACCGCCATTTAGTTTTTGAAGTGCAAGTGATAGCTCATCTTGGTCCTCAGAGAGCTGAAGCAGTCGGATTATCTCAATATAACAGCTTCCAGTGGTTGCGGTCCACCTTGAGCGAATCTTGAAGACCTGCCTAGTAGGTCCTAATCTCGCCTTGATATATCTTTGATCAAGGAATGCACAGACAAGTGCAAATTCATCATCTGTAACAAAAGGCCATTGTCGGTATTCTTCTCTATGAGACATCTCGACTGGTTGCTCAACAGAGGAAATTAGCTAGGTGGTGTACTCTTGTTGAGACAAGTAAATAAAGCCACCAGCGGTTGAAGCGTCTTTTAGCAATTCTTACTTTGGTAGGCTCTCCGCTACCTATTGCATAGCCTCGTGCCAAGAACAAGTCTCTTACAATAACTAGCAACTAAATTGCCTAGAAGAATCCAACTAGGGTTGCCAGATAAGAGAAGATCTTAGGTCTAATATGAGATATTTGAAACGTATTGGTCATGGGATATTGATCGTCTACTAGGTCTAGTGATGCTCTCCGGGATTCGGCAATTTTCTTCGTGGGACGTCCACACCTCAACTACAACTATATAAGGCCGATGCTTCACCGTGCTTCATAGAGGAACCGACCGACGAACATCGACTGTTGGAATTTACGTCCTAGTGCTCCATGGCCTCTAGAGCAAGAAATTACTGCTCTGCAAAATGGAGCTGAGCGCACTTTCTCTTGTTGCAGGCTGAAAAGCCACCCTTTGCTCGCCTAAACTGCCAAGGGTGCTGGGCTTCAAATTCCAAGACAGGACAGCGTGTACGGAGTAGCTACAGTAAGCTCATGAAAGTTAACAACTGCAACTGCAACAGCAACTACATTTTTAATCCTTTTGTTTTTTGTGCTTGTGCATAGCCGCTCCTTACAGATATGATCCAACGGCGTCCATGAACGTCCGCGACCCTTTTAATCTTCATCGCTCTCCCGCCTTTAGCATTCTCCGAGTCTCCGCAACCCGAGCAGCCGCAACTGTCACGCAGAGAGTCGTCGACGCTGGCGCTCAAGCTATCGAATCTGGCAAGCAAGTCGTCGAGGACATGTCAGCCTTTTCGATACCCAAGAATGTACCTTCTTTTACGAACCCGCAACGCGAATTAGAAAATAGGGTTTGGGGAGCTTCAGGAGTGACGGCACGGTCAGGGGGATCACATTCGCATGGCGGTTTAATGGGCGGCGTACAAGACCGGGTAGGAGGGTTTTTTGAAAGGGATAGAGGCGATCTACCAATGTACAAGGACAAACCATACTCGTATGCAGCCTCACGAAGGCATCGGCCGATCTGGAAGCGGAAGAGGACAATGGGGCTCGTTGGGCTCTTAATATTGAGTGCTCTTTACCTTTTTGGATTTTTCGGCGGAGATACCCCTACATCTAAGAGGGCTACGAGTACATGGAACTGGCTGCACAAACCAGAGGAAGGCTCCAACGTCGACTGGCTGGATCGGCGAGAGCGTGTCAAGGAGGCCTTTATGTTAAGCTGGGATGCATATGAACGTTATGGCTGGGGTATGTGTACCTTTCTTGCACTTGCAAAGCTCCACTCTCTTGTGAAATCCCTTTAACTTTTATGCTATATGAATTCAATTACTCACAAACTACTCCAGGATACGATGAATACCACCCCGTTACAAAGCATGGAAAACAGATGACTCCGAAAGGCATGGGTTGGATCATTGTGGATGCTTTAGACACGATGATGTTGATGAATTTGACGTCAAGATTGACGCATGCTAGAGAATGGATATCCAACACTCTTGATTACAATCAGGATCAGGAAGTGAACACATTTGAGACAACCATTCGAATGCTCGGAGGGCTGCTGTCAGCTCATTATCTGTCAACCGAGTTCCCGGATATGGCGCCTATAGCAGATGATGATGAAGGAGCGGCTGGCGAGGATCTTTACCTCGAAAAGGCAAAAGACCTGGCCGACCGCTTAATTGGGGCCTTCGACTCTCCTTCGGGCGTGCCGTACGCGAGCGTGAATTTGAAAACTAATGAAGGTGTTGTATCGCATGATGATGGTGGTGCATCTTCAACAGCGGAAGCGGCCACGCTGCAACTCGAGCTGAAGTATCTCTCCAAACTCACTGGTGAGACAATGTACTGGGAAAAGGCGGAGCACGTTATCAAGGTGATCGATGACAATGGTAGGGAAGATGGACTTGTTCCAATTTATATATACGCTCAGGATGGCAAATTTCGGGGAGAAAACATCAGACTTGGCAGCAGAGGAGATTCGTATTACGAATATCTCATCAAGCAGTATCTCCAAACGTCGAAAGAGGAACCGATCTATGAGGAGCTATGGGACGAAGCATTGGCGGGTGTTCGAAAACACTTAATCACGTATTCGAAACCTTCCCAATTCACAGTTCTTGCAGAGCGCCCGAGTGGTTTAGGCATGCCTATGTCTCCCAAGATGGACCATCTTGTGTGCTTTATGCCCGGGTCCATCGCGCTAGGTGCCACTGGCGGCCTTACTGAAAAAGAAGCTAGGAAACTTCCGACCTGGAACAAGAGGAAGGATGAAGAGATGCAACTCGCTTCTGAATTGACGCATACTTGTTGGGGGATGTACAAAGCTATGGCTACAGGGCTCGCTCCGGAAATTGCCCATTTCCAAATTGACGACCCGCCTCTCCCTGTCTCCGCCCCACACAAAGCACCGACCACACTTAGTGATGAAGATCCAAGCTGGAAGGAGGACTTTGTGATCAAACCCAACGATAACCACAACCTCCAACGGCCGGAAACGGTCGAGAGCCTGTTCTATATGTGGAGAATAACCGGCGATGTAAAGTACAGGGAGTGGGGATGGGAAATGTTCAAGTCATTTGTCAACTACACTGCTGTTGACGAAGGCGGAGGTTTCTCGAGCTTGTCGGATGCCAATACTATCCCTCCGACGATGAGGGACAACATGGAAAGCTTCTGGCTCGTACGTATACCCCTTCCATCTCCTCGAAACCGCACTTTCAAGCCTGCCCTTGACATGGCGAGAGACTGACAAAGATATAGGCCGAGACCCTGAAATACTTCTACCTGTTGTTCTCGCCTGACGACCTAATCCCTCTTGACAAGGTTGTCATTAATACAGAAGCTCATATCTTCCCACGGTTCAAGCTTGGGCCATTGTTTAAAACGGGCTGGGAGAGGAAACCCCGAGGACCAGACGGCAAGATATTGGCAGATCAACCTGTGAAGCAGGTGACCCGCTCGGTCGGGGTTCGCGCAGCTGAGGAAGTGAAGACTGCGGGAGTGTCATAAACGGGAGATTTTCAAATGCATTTTAAATGTTACATGTACATATGGGAAGGCGTTCTCAGGCAAAGATACGGTATTTTCCAGCTACAAATGTGTGTGTGCCTTCGAGTCTTTGCCACGAGATGTTCTCCATTTCCTCTTGTCGTGCCCATTGCGTTGCATTGCATTGCATTGCACTATTGGGTCAACAGTGCTCGAGTATTTGCGCAAACTTTCACAGACGAGTACCGTGCCACTTCCCGCCGCACCGCATGCCTGGTAAGGGCACATTACGCATTACACACTATACATTACACTCATCCGCAGTACAGGTACGAGTAAGTACGAGTAGCATCTTGCCGATTGACACCGCCCGGCAACACAAAATGCTACAAGTAATTCGTCAATAAAATAGCACGAGACCTGCCCAAGAGCCGCATTGTCGAACGGTCAAACCTAACAATCTCGTTTCTCCACAGTGCCACAGGGAGATAGGGGCGGCCACGTGGATTGAGTACGGGGAAGTGCACGCGAGGGAACTTGGCGCTTCTTCGGCAGCACAGGATCTCCAAGAGTCCAAGGAGTCCAAGCACCCTGACTCGCACTTCGGGAAACACACTCCACAATGAACGCATGCTTGGTGCTCGGTGCTCGGTCCTGGCAATTGATGCCGCTCTTCTACAATTAATTAATTAATGGGGTTGGGACTACTCTGAATTTCCGATGATGGATTTAACCTTGGATTTGGGATCGGATTACGGGGTATTATTGGGGCTTGGATTGCGATTTGGGATTGGGGCTGGGGCGGGCTGGCTGGCTCTCTGCTCTTCAACGCTCCACGCGACGCTGGGAATTGAATGAAACAAGGTCAGCCCTGCTGCTGCTATTTTAACCATCCATCCTGGAAAACAACGGACGGTACTTCAATACCCGGTTCGGTAGCTGATAAGGATTCAAGTCATCTCATATATGCAGCATCGTATTCGCGCGGTCGCATCCATCGCCATCTCCATCTCCATTTCCATCTTCCGTCGCTATCGTCATCTCCACCTCCACCTTCACCACCGCCACCACCACTTTCACCGTCGCCATTATTATCCACCATCCCCATCCTCAGTCGCAATAGCATCCGATCAATTCGGATCCGTCCAAGGCTGCGCAACCCCGCGATGTCGCCTGGTTGACATATGTTATTTATCGGCTACGGCGCGAGAGTTGCCATCGCCCTTCTAGCAAATATACCATACCCTGCGCCGGTATCATAGAACAGGATCAGCCGCAGCGTTTCCCATCGTCGCTGAGCTTCTGTTCGAACCGAATCCAACCAGAAAATTAAGACATCACAAGTCCCCCGGCGCGTTGCTGCGAACGTAGCCATGAACGACGTGGAGAAGGGCAGTCGAAACTCAAAGGACCGGTTTTCGTCGCCTAGCTACAGTACCCATAGAAATGAGCCTAGCTATGAGGAGGTCACCGTGATCCACCAGTCCATGCCACGCCGTGTGCTGGAAAGTTTCAAACGTGATCCAACTCTCACCGTAACCCCGAGGGGTGCTGTTGGTGCCGATGGTCGAGTCTTTAACCCCGAAGATGCTGCTATTGCCACGGCAAATTCTCCTTTGGCACGGAAACTCAAGGGGAGACACTTGCAGATGATTGCTATTGGGGGGTCCATTGGTAATTGCGCTCCATTACTGTATCAATTTATACACTAAGATCGATATCTAACGTTCCTCCAAGGTACCGGCCTCTTCGTTGCATCTGGCAAGGCCCTTGAGGCAGGCGGACCTGGGTCACTACTCATCTGCTTCTCCTTCATTGGTCTCATGCTATTCTGCACGATGCATGCTCTTGGCGAAATGGCCGTGCTCTTCCCAGTTGCGGGATCCTTCTCCGCCTACTCGACTCGGTTCTTAGACCCCGCGTGGGGATTTGCTATGGGTGAGATTTCCTTTATATCGAAACGTGCAGGTCTAGCTTATAAACCGGATAGCTAATATCGAGAGATAGGCTGGAATTACGCCATGCAATGGCTTGCCATTCTTCCCCTCGAAATCGTCGCAGCATCGATCACTATCAACTTTTGGGACCGCCAAGGAAAATACGACCATGCGATCTTCGTCTCGGTATTTTTGGCAACCATCATTACTATCAATTTATTTGGCGTCAGGGCTTATGGTGAAGCGGAATTCTTCTTTGCCCTCGTCAAAGTTGTTGCTGTTATTGGATATATGTAAGTGCAGTGTGTGGTCTTGACAGCGGGCGCCGCTGACCTTATTAGTCTCCTCGGCATAGTTCTAAATTGCGGAGGCAATTTAGAAAATGGCTATATTGGTGGCCGCTATTGGCATGATCCTGGCGCTTTTCATAACGGCTTCAAGGGTCTCTGTAGTGTGCTTGTTAATGCTGCCTTCGCTTTTTCTGGCACGGAGCTGGTTGGTCTTGCCGCAGCTGAAACCGCAAATCCACGCAAGTCGCTGCCGACTGCTATTAAGCAAGTCTTCTGGCGTATCACCTTGTTCTACATCCTATCGCTGACTCTTGTTGGCTTGTTGGTGCCTTATACGGAGCCAAGACTTCTCACCAGTGGCAGCGCAAACGCCGCCGCCTCGCCCTTCGTGATTTCCATCAAGAATGCGGGTATCGAGGTCCTTCCATCGGTCATGAACGTGGTCATTTTGATTGCGGTGCTATCTGTTGGTAATTCCGCTGTCTTCGGCTCATCTCGAACACTAGCCGCTCTTGCAGATCAGGGGCAGGCTCCTAAAATCCTTGGGTATATTGATCGCAAGGGTCGCCCCTTGGTTGCTATTGGGGTTGCTTCTGCGATCGGTTTTGTTGCTTTCGCAGCGGATTCGGGAGCATCGGGAACTGTGCTTGATTGGATGATGGCTCTTTCTGGTCTTTCTTCAATTTTCACCTGGGGATCTATCTGCCTTGCCCATATACGATTTCGGCGAGCATGGAAGTCACAAGGCCATAGCCTGGATGAGTTAGCCTTCCGGTCTCAGCCCGGGGTGATCGGGTCTTGGATTGGCTTCCTAATTAATGCCTTTATCCTAGCAGCTCAATTTTGGGTCGGGGCATGGCCAGTGGGCTACGGAGAATTAGGGGCAGTAGGACAAGCACGGCACTTCTTCTTGTTCTATCTCGCGGCACCCGTCGTTATTGTCTTCTATCTTGCGTACAAGATTTGGTTTAGAACGCCGATCATGCGTTGCAAAAATATGGACCTTCGGACCGGCATGCGGGAGTTGAATCTCCCCTCGCTCATTGCAGAGGAGCGGGCAGAGCGCGCGGCTTGGCCTAGGTGGAAGAGAGCGTATAAGAAGGTTTGCTAACAGGATGACGCGAAGGAGTTTATGTTTAATGTTTATACCCCAAGCTATATAAATGGCAGGATGCCTCTCTCGAGAATCCGACGAAATATATTATGACACCATGGCACATTAGTGCTGAAATTGATAATAACATTACCAATTCGATTAAACCTACATAGTACAAGCACCTACTTAATTGGGAGGTAGGCTGTAGCTATCTGCAAGCCTAGCAAGTGGAGTTGCCCACCAGAGCCAGCAAGGTAAAATAATTAAATGCACCGCTGTGGATAGGTAATTGATCGGGATTGGCGCTAAGATAGAGTACCTATAGGGTTCGGAGGCGCAACCCCCCACCATGACCGCAGAGAAACTGTGACGGTTATTACGGCTTTAAAAATGCACCTCAATACAAAGTACCTTATCTGCCTTATCAAGGTACCTACCTACATGTACCTAGAACCCATACCCCTCACTCGCGGTATCATCTCATCTTCAATCCTCTTCACGCACTGTAACCGGTCCCTCAATTGACCTTATATTAAAGGCCTTAGGTATATCGTGTGACAACCTGTGTGTTGGAGTCAGAAACCGAAAATGCCCTCAATTACCCCACTTATCCTCGTCCTCGCTTCTCTCGCTTCTCTCGCCCCCTCAACCCAGGCAGAAACTGTCTTGGGTGTCTATATCTTCCATCGGCATGGAGATCGCACGTCGAAAAGCTTCGCACCGACGACCTTGACTAATTTGGGATACCAGCAAGTCTATAGCTCCGGTGAATTCTACCGTGCC
Organism: Venustampulla echinocandica; assembly: GCF_003357145.1. NCBI lineage: Eukaryota > Fungi > Ascomycota > Leotiomycetes > Helotiales > Pleuroascaceae > Venustampulla > Venustampulla echinocandica. The sequence goes on from NW_022474208.1 coordinate 1,079,497, forward strand.
CGGTACATTGAGAGCAATGCTTCATCTCCCATCTATGGAGTTAGCCCTGACGTCGTTAAAAACTCCCAATTAAGTGTTCAAGCCCCAGTGGACACAGTTTTACAGGTAAACAGCCACGTGCAGCTATTTCCTACTATCTGTCAATGACGAAAATATCTAACTATAACTGTAGACCTCAGCAGCGTCCTTCCTTCAGGCGCTATACCCACCCGTTGGAAATACGGAAACCCTTGCCAATGGAACAAGGATTGAAAGCGGCTTGCAATTCATCCCCGTGAGCGCTGTTGCCACCGCAGCTTCTGGGACCGATTCCGAAAACAATGTCTGGTTGCAAGGCCAAAGCAACTGCCAAAATGCCATTCTCAGCTCGAACAGCTACTTTTACTCGCAGGAGTATCTGGATAAGTTGAGCTCCACTGCCGGCTTCTACAAGAGCATCTTGCCTGTAATCAATGGCACTTTCACGGCTGAAACGGATACTTTCAAAAATGCATACGGCAGTAAGTCCTTCACCCGCCCTTGCACCAGTCGTTGGAAACCTCTCTTTATACCTAGCACTATATTGTTATATGCTTTATAGACATACTGTCCACGTTATTAGGATGGAGAGAAAGGCACATTTCTTTCAAGGCCGTTGGTTTTGGCAACCAACTGGCTTATGGAAATAATAATATCTCTAACAAATATTAGTCTATGACTTGGTCCACGTTTCCACCATCCATAACTCGAGCATTCCGTCTAGCGATCTTCTCACCGATGAGGCGCTCTTCCAGCTCCGAACTCTTGCGGATGATCATGAATACAAACTAGCATTCAATGCATCCGAACCTATCCGTGCCATTTCTGGTAGCACTCTAGCGGTAAGCACTCCCTTATTATATTATCTTGACCCCAGGTAGGGGTTCTCATTCATTAAAATTCCCGAGCTACTCCTTCGAAATGAGATACTGCTGTGCCTTATAGCCCTATTAAGTAGTCCGATGTTCTCGGGCTGTTTGTTTTACTAGCAGAAGTTATCGTTGAGTAACATATTTCCTGTGGCTAATTAAAGTTTAGGCACAAATCGTTCAAGATCTAAACTCCACGATCGTTGGCAAGTCAAAGGCACCAATCTCCATCGAATTCGGCGCATACGCGAGCTTTTTCTCCTTCTTCGGTCTCGCCCAACTCCCCAAAGCGTCAGAAAACTTTACTGGGTTGGTCGATTACGCTTCGTCGATGGTATTCGAGCTGGTAACCAATGCGACAGTCTCAAAAACGTCCTACCCATCAAATGACCAAATCTCCGTCCGGTTCCTTTTCTCCAATGGCACCGCTGCTGGCAACCCCTTGACTCCATATCCGCTCTTTGGGGGTGATCAAAGCTCGACCCTCATCCCATGGACTGGGTTTGTCGACGGGATGAATAAATTTGCCATTGGGGATCAGGTACATTGGTGTAACGCGTGCGGAAACTCTACCGGCGTTTGTGCTTCTGCGGCTGACTCAACCGCATCGTCTACTTCCTCTAAATCGTCTCCATCATCATCTGGCGGCGTTTCAAAGGTAGTTGCCGGTGTGATTGGTGCATTGGTTACCTTGGCTGTGGTATTTGGCTTGGAGGCTCTCATTATGCTGGTGGGCGGACTTCGTTTGGTTAATAAGAAGCGCTTGAGTGGCCATGGTACACCTGAAAACGCGGGCGCAGCCAGCGTAGCCACGAAGGCTTGATTCCCTCAATGTGGACGACGGAAAGGCTATGGAATGGAAGAAAATTGACGTTAGGTAATATAAGTTAATGTAGGCTGGTCTAAAGCCATGAAAATCCTCAACTGTCTTCGAATATAGGACCAATTTTAAGGGGTTTGGTAATCAGATAAAGCAACATTTAACATTTAACAAGTCCTCACCATGGTTGATGGTGATGATAGAAGTACCTAGGTACCTTAGGTACCTCTCACCTTCAGAATCCCGTGACCTGTCCCTGAGCCATGTCCGTAGCTTGCTCCAGCTATTGACCAATCACCGACGCTTGTGTACCCCTCCTCCCCCACCACTCCCGAAGGACAACTCAGCCCCTCCATTACTCGTCAACATATAAACTGACCGCCAGATCACAAAATCCAACTTCAACTGGAATTCCTAAATTCCCTCCATCCCACCCATTCAACATCTCCTTCACCATCCAATATGTCGGAAGCAGCAGCAGTTTTCCCCCCGCTTGACAAGCGGCCAATGGCCAACACAATCGTTTTATTCGATGTGGACGACACGCTCACCCCTGCCCGTCGAGTACGCAGCTTCCTCCCTGTGCTGCTCTACAGTTTAAAATTCACAATAATAACACTTCCCTAGTCGGTATCACCCGAAATCCTCGAACTCCTCTCCGTCCTCCGCCACAAAGTAGCCGTGGGATATGTTGGCGGTTCTGACCTCAAAAAACAACAAGAGCAATTAGGCTCTGCCTCCGTCCCCGTCACCTCGCTGTTCGACTTCTGCTTCCCCGAGAATGGACTCGTTGCATACAAGGAAGGCGCCCCCCTCGCCTCGACCTCCTTTATCCAATGGATTGGCGAAGAGAAATATAAGGAGCTGGTGAAGTTCATACTGCATTATGTGGCGGATCTGGATATCCCCGTGAAGAGGGGCACATTCATTGAGTTCCGAAATGGCATGATTAATGTCAGCCCTATTGGCAGGAATGCGAGTGTGGTGGAGAGGGATGAGTATGAGAAGTATGATAAGGAACATAAGATCCGCGAGACATTTGTGGCGATACTAAGGGAGAAGTTCGCGCACTTGGGGCTGACGTTAGTACTACCTGTTTGGCTCTTTGCTGTTCATTAGAAGAAGGGCTTTTTGCTAACGTGTGCCAATTTGTATAGATATTCGATCGGTGGCCAAATCTCGTTTGATGTCTTCCCCAAGGGCTGGGACAAGACTTACTGTCTAAACCACCTGGAGAACGAGGCTAAGCTGCCCGGCGGGGTCGCATATACAACAGTTCACTTCTTTGGTGACAAGACATACCAAGGCGGTAACGACTTTGAGATATTCTCGGATCCAAGAACGATTGGGCACACTGTTAAAGGCCCTGACGATACGTTGGCACAGGTAAAGGCACTGTTTGGTATTTAAATGGCGATTCATAGAGGGAGTAAAAGCGTAATATCGGATAGACAGTACTACATAATTATAGCGTGTCTTAAGAAATATCAATTGATACCAAATCTGTTCTATTCACGTCATAAGGCTTAAGAGACGAACTAAGGTCCAACGCTACCCTACAACTCCTCTTCAGATGCTCACGCCAGATCATCCAGAAAACAAAATAGGATCGCTGTCGTTAAAAAAGCCGTTTCATCGTCCAAACTCGAGACTGGGAACAATTACGGGCCCGTACTTGGTTGGTGGAGTGAACCCGCTATCTCCTTGAACCACAAAGTCTACTGCGAGACTGAGCTTCGCCAGCCCATGCCCGCCACTATGCACGCTCGCCGCATAATTTGTCCCCGCAATGGCCTCTGGGTCATATGCCACAAAGGCAACATAGTTTCGCCGTCCCATCAGCTTTTTCATCTCTCGAGGGCCACCGCTAGTATCGGTCTGGAAGATCTCCATCATATCTTCCTTAGTATCCGAGACTTGATTGGTAGTCTTTTGTCCATTCTGTGGGACATACAACGGCTTGTTGTTGTGCAGCATCTTCAAGACATATGACGGGGGAGGTGCGGCTACAACTGCCGATGATATGATTTGGTACATTGTCTTATGGTCGCTTGGATGGCTTGGATCGTGTACCAGGCCGGCACCACAGCAATTGACATCTACACATGATTGGTTAGCATTGTGAGGTGACCAAAGAGCGAAAATTACTTGCCTCCGGATAAGAAGGTCATGCGGATACCCTTCTGATGCGCAATACCTTGCAGGGTTCGGATCATGTATGTTCGTTCGAGGTCCTTTGACTCGTGCGTCCACATATCTCGAAGTTCATCGGCAATATCGATGTCGCCGAAGGTGTTGAGTACTCCGCCCATAAGCCCGGACTTTCCGACTGCCTTCTTTACTTGTGAAAAGCCAGATGCAACAGCGTCCTTTCCACCTACTACGCCAGCTACAGAGCTTGTGACCTTGCCAAGCAAATTGTACGTTCCAGTCACCGCTTTCTTGCCAGTAGCCATGGTATGAGCAATGCTCTCCACGGTGTCAAGTCGTGGATATATGATTGGCACTGATACCATCCAAATGCAGTGCTGGACGCTAGGCGGTAAAGTTGCAACTTTTGGGAAAAGCCCTTGATATGTCGGGCCTGCCAAAACCTGGCGTTGGTTGCGTTCTGAGCGGCAATCAGGTCCTACTACCACAACCGCAGGACCCAGATATTTCACAAAATGCCATCCCGATCCCGTTATGGTGAAAAGGTCTGTATCGGTGCTGACGTTGCGAAGGATCTCAAGCGTGGTGTGGTGTTGGAAGAGAAGATACATCTCAATGCCGATACGCCCAATGTTCTTGAACATATTGGAAGACTGCATGTACTCGGGATACGACCCAAATCCGTCAAATCTGATACCAATTAGCAACTAATACGAGAAGAGGTACGGGTTACTTACATGTCATGGTCATCGATCTGGAGGACGTGTGGAATTTGCGCAAAGGCTTCTCTCAAATACGGCTGGTCAAAGTGACTGGTATAGTAATGGAAATAGGCATGAGAAACATCTTCCTCGTGTCTGGCAGTCCAAGCTGCGCTTTTCCGAATATCCTTGCCGCTCATAGCAAGCCACTGCTTGAGTAGTGGAATTTCTTTCCATAACCTATCTCCGTATATTTGATCACCCAAGCCTAGTTGAACATGGAAGCCGCCGCACTCCACGTTCTTTTGTAAAATGTCTTTCCACATAAATCCGATTCCCCCAAGTTTAGAACGCTCATTCACGCTCGTATTCATCGCAAAGTCGTTTCCTGAATGCGCGATGAATCTCCAATTGGTTTCGTAGCGACCAGCAACCAAGAACTCATAGCGTGTGCAGCCAAGATGCGAGGTTATAGCATAGGTCCATTTATCCCCAGGACCATCTCCCATCTGCAGATCAAGATCATACCTATAAAATACCCATCGCTGATGTGTGAATATTGGATTTGGCTTTAGTTGGCGAGGGTTAGGTGATAAATCAGCACTCTGGTGGATGTGAATGGTAGGTGGTTGTAAGCCGTCCGTAACAAGTAGAATAGTCCCCAGCCATATGCCCCTCTCCATGTCCATGTTCACATATCGAAGATAAGGCCCGAAGTAAACCCCGTTGGTGGGAGCAATTTTATACATGTCAACACCAGCACTTGGCGGAGGCCCCGAGAAACCTGCCGCAGTAGGAGTCTGGGAGGCCATGCTCATGATGCTCTCGGCATAGCCAGGAGTGTGCGGGGGAAATCCCGGGGAACCAAGAGGAGTCTTGCCAAATGCACTCAGCCCTGGTGATGCCAACGGATTTCCGTAGGTGGAGAGCGTAGGTGACAGAGGGGCAGCATCATGGTTTAGTGGAGTTGGCCCTTTAGGAAATTCCCACTGGGTTGCCTGTGTTGGCAGATGGATATAGTAGTATTGGCCGGAGTTTTGGTCTAAATGAGCAATCCACCCTTCTGGGAGAGGCGGGGGTGAGCTAGGCCCGGCACCCTGAAATGGTGAAGCATTTGGAGCATTGACTACCTGTTGCTGCACAGGAGCAGGTTGGGGGACTTGTTGCGGACTTGCAACTTCCTCTCTCGGGTCGTTCGCGAACGCGGGGTGGCCTGGATGTTGCAATGCCGGTGAAGCTAAAGGAGCAGCAATATTCGGCTTAGGAGCTGTGCTAACCGCAGCCGGAGCGGCAGAGGCACGCTTCTCAGCCGGGTAACCTTGGGCGTTGCTCGCTCCATTGGTGCCAGGCGTTACACTTGAATAAGCCGGTGGGGGCGATGGTGACAACTGCATACGCTGGAAATCTTGCTCAAACGCATTTGGCACCGGGGCAGAGCCTTGCCTCCCAGGTTGCTGCTGCGCGGGAGGTGAGGGGGAAGAAGTTGTCACCTGGTTCGGGCCTTGGTATACGGTAGGTGGGCCATGTGGTTGATTATCTGGAGACTCCGTCGGTGTCCAAGGCCTGGGGATGTGTTGTTGCGATGGGAGTCCTGGGGACTGTGGCAACTGTGGGACGGGCGGAGGCCCATACTGATTTGCTCGTTGAGCAGCAGCCGCATTTTGTGCTTGAAGACTGCTTAGCGTAGCTGTTCCAGATATTCCTGCCGCTGCATATCGAGCTTCAATACCGCCACCAGGTTGCTCGCCAGGACCAATAATCGGAGTCTCGGGAGGCGGCGGAGAGCCCCTTGTTGCTCGTGTTGTAGATGTAGAAGCCGTGGAGGAGAACCGGTTCATTGTGTTTGGGGTTGGGGCAATCAAATGATCGTTTCCTGCCACCTGTCCATCGAGTTCCGACGGGCCTGAGGTGGGAGGAGGGAAGTATTTCTGGTGATAGTCGGGATACGAAGGCACAGCGGGCTGTGAGGGGCGCCTGGCGCCGGTCGCAGGCTTGGGGTCCCGGCTGGGAGCTTTAGCAAAAAGACCCTCCTTATCTGGAATATCTGGGCCTGGAGACTCCGGGAGGGGCTTTGGGGCGGTCCCGCGCCTTTCTGCCAGCCCAGGGCCTCGCTTGTCGACGGGACTTGTGGTCAATCGAGGGGTTATATCATTCGAGGCTGTCCGGCTGGTCGGTGATGGTCGGGGCTGTTCGTTGCTGGATCCTCCTGAACCCGTCCTCCTTTGACCTTGACTCGGTTTTCGGTCGTCTGGATATGGCGTGCGGTGCGGTCGGGGAGATTTGAGGGGAGCTTGGAAGCAATCGTCGTCGTCCGGGTACGGTAGAGGACTCGCTGAGCTCGAAGCGCCCGGAGGAAGAGGAAATGTGAGCTTGCTCGAGCTGGAGCTGGACGGCGGAGGATAGTTGGTTCGGTTTGGCTGTGGGCTTTTCGGCTTATTGATCCTCAGAGGCTCGACAGTAGGACTATCCTCGCCATTATTCGAAGGTCTCGACAGGAAGAGCTCCTCTTCGGGTTTTCCATGACGAGCGGCCATGGCCAGGTACGCAGGCGGGAGGGACCCAATGAATGAAGATTCGCTAACTGATGCACGCAGTGTTGTGATGTGTTGTGTTATTTATAGGGACGGTCGACGGGTAAGGTATAGGGCGCAAGGTAAGGTACAGTACCGGTGTCGTGGGGTTGTCGCGAGAGGCACAGATGATCAATGCGGGGAGGCTATTGTGCTCTGGATACGAGGGACTTGGGCGATCAAAGAAGGCCGGTCAGCTGCGGCCGCGATGGGAGGCCAGCGGGCGAGGGCGAAAGTCGAGAAGTGGCAACGAGGAGAGATGCGCGGCCCCCATCAGAGAGCAGATCGCGAGGATAGATATGATACAAGAGGACGACGATCCAGCCCGGGCAGCGACGACATATTCGCGTTGGGATTGGGAGCAGCAGAGCCAGCTTTCTGGGTCCGACTGGGCGCGCGAGACTGCGGCGGGCATGATTGGCGGGCTCAAAGCGCCTGGGCTGCGACACAGGTTCGGCATGTCCACATTAATAAAGTGTCCACGCAGTAGGGGGAGGGTGGTAGCAGTCGTTGGTAGTGCCGGCGGCTACAGAGATTCTGCAGCAGTCGGGGACTCGTCGTTGAGGTGATATGATTCCTAGCCGCCGAGGGTAAAAGTATTGGTATTGGCAGCTGCTCTGGGGCCGTTGACTCTCGAGGCCCGAGATTATAGCGGACAAATAGGGCGCCACTGTTCAGTGTTCAGCGTTGATAGAGTTGGATGCTAACCAACTACGGCGTAGAGCAGCAGAGTAGCAGAGTACGAGTAGCAGTCTAGCAGAGTAGCAAAGCACGCACTCCGTAGGTAGGTAAGTACCTATGTAGCCAAATACTTTGTAGCCAGCTACTCGTACAGGCATAAGTGCCTTTCGTCAAGGCACATGTATTCCATACCGGAGACTGGAGTAGGCACGCAAGCAAGCTAGAAGCTGCTGCACTTACCTAAGGTGCCTACATAGCCACTCCCGTACCGGCCTAAGCCCGTATCAGATCCGTATATGCGTGCCATCACACAGCAGTAACTGCGGCGTGGTATGATCAGAGTACATAGTACAGTACAGAGTACAGAGTACACAGTACGAAGCACCTAAGGACTCACGCCTCTCCCGAGTTGGTGGGCTGCAACCCGCTCCCGGGATCCTCGGGGCGAAGCGCCCGCCATTGCGCCCGAGACCCGCATCCCTGGTACCTTGCCTCCGTACTCGGGCTATCAGTACATAGCAGTATGTACCGACTTTGGAGCACGGCGCGTAGACGTCTGATTAGACATCTCTCAATGCACATTTTAATGTAGAGGGGCATTTCCAACAGAGAAGTCAAAATCACTAATTAACCAGCACTTTGTGCAAAACCCTAGACACAGTGATGCCTTCAGGTTTTCGATCAAGGTGCACAGCACGTGACTTTGCACTAGCCACAGGTGGCGGTGTCGCGTTCCGTGGTCGCGTTCTGGTCGGTCGCGTCGAACGCGTAAAGTGCAACGAGAAAGTACATCCAACCTCTCCACTCCCTTGGTGAATCAACTCTCCTTCGCGCTTCCCACCACAACCACCACCAATACCTTCACCACCTCCACCTCCACCTCCACCTCCACCTTCCTCCCCAAAAACATCTTCAAGGCCCTCATATCCTCCTTCCTCCTATATCCGCCGACACAATAAGCAGGAGCTCCTTATCCATTAGCCATGGCCATAGGAAAGCGAACAAGAAGCGCTACCGCCTCAGGTACGTTCTTTCCTCCAATTCCCCCCAATTCTAGATTTCGTAGGGCGCTTAGCTGACCGTCGAAAAGAATCCGAGTTATCTTCTCCGCGTGCCAAACGTCAAGCTCGAGTCGAGATCTTCAGTGACCACAACAAGGACAAGAACCCATTTCTTTCCTGCTCTAATCGTGCGCGTCCCCAACATGACACGCTTTCGAGCCCAATTTCAACAACATCGAGAACGATCAAGCATGGCCTCGGTACAAATACAGTGGGCTTATCTGCCGAAAACGGTATGTATAAGGTCTCCAATAATGAAATGGATGTGTCCAAAGTGTGAATTGCGCTGATTCCATTTAGACGAAAACTCGGAATTCCCCCAAATACCAACTCCTCAAACACCAAGACATCGAGACGCACTCTCCAAAAAGGCGCCGGTTACCCCTCGGCATCGCGTTACTATTATTGGCAAAGCCCTCACACCACGAGGTCCTCGAACACCGGTAACACCCAACGGATCAATCACAACTGTGTACAGTCGGGCGAGACAACTATTTACGCGCAGCTCGGAACCAGGGAAGCTTATTGGAAGAGATGCGGAGAATCAGGAATTGACCCATTTCGTCCAAGATCGCATCGCTAATGTAACTGGGGGATGTATCTATGTCAGTGGTCCACCGGGAACTGGCAAAAGTGCTATGGTCAGCGAGATCACGACCGACATCGAAACATCTCCAATAGTGAAGAAGGCGTATGTCAATTGCATGAGTCTGAAGACATCGGGTGACATCTACCCCGTTTTGCTGGAGGCCTTGTGTGACGATCTCGAGGTTCTGGAAGGCGATGAAGCCAAGACATTGCAAAGCATATTCGCTCCCAGGAAGAAATCGAAGACGGTTTACGTTGTCACCTTGGACGAGATTGATCATGTCCTCACTCTGGACTTGGAGATATTATACAAGCTGTTTGAATGGTCTCTGCAAAAATCATCGCACCTCATATTGATTGGAATTGCGAATGCTCTGGATCTGACCGATCGCTTCCTACCTCGCCTAAAGGCCCGCAATATGAAGCCTCAACTTCTTCCATTTCTTCCATACTCCGCACCTCAGATCAAATCTATCATCACCGCCCGGTTAAAGACTCTTGTGAGCAAAGACAGCCCTACGCCAGACTATGTACCATTTCTCCATCCTGCGGCTATCGAATTATGCTCCCGGAAAGTCTCAAGTCAGACAGGAGATTTGCGCAAGGCCTTTGATATTTGCCGGCGTGCAATTGATGTCATTGAAGCGGAGGTCAGGCAAAAACACGAACAGGCACTCAACGAACGGATGATTTTATGCTCTCCAAGCAAAAGACCTCTGAAAGAGAATGCGAATTTATCGTCGCCGGTTGGCCTCTCAAAAAACCATGATATGACTGCGCAGAGGTCACTTGCCCAGTCGCTTGCTGAACTCACCGTTGAGACGGCTCCTCGAGCGACAATCGCCCATGTCAACAAAATCACTTCCGCTACATTTGGTAATGGAGCAAATCAGCGATTAAAAACTTTAAATCTTCAGCAGAAGGCTGCGCTATGCGCCTTAGTGGCCCTCGAAAAGCGCAAGAGGGCAGCCGCGGCGGATGTTATGGCAACCCCTTCAAAATCCAACAATGTGGCCCCTACTATCAAAGCTCTCTATGATGTCTATTGTATGCTATGTACACGCGATGCTATTCTTCATCCTCTTACAAGCACGGAATTTCGGGATGTCATTGGAAGTCTTGAAACGCTGTCTCTGATAAGTGCGGTTGATGGGAGAAGCGGCTCGTTTGTAGCGCTAAGCACGCCGAGCAAGAGAGCTCGGAAGTTTGGTTCTGGTGTTGGAACTGGGGGTGAGAAACGGGTTGGTAGTTGTGTAGGGGAGAAAGAGATCGCACAGGCTGTTGAGGGGCTCGGTGCGGGTATTCTGAAGAGCATATTAAATGGCGAAGGACTTGATTGAAGGCAGATTTTGTCTTGGCATAGCGAGGTGTTTTGTATACGACATTTTTAAGGGATTGCATGGGAAGGCAGGACACGCATAAGAAGGGAGTAGATCGGGATTGTATGCTTTGGCCAATAATTAATGTCATGAAATATATCTTACTATAAGAAGCTATGATTCTACGACTATAATTCTACTCCAAAGTTCACGAGGCTTGACGTCTAACTCCTGGTATATTTCCGGCAACTTAGCGCTTTTGGTTTTACATAGTACTCTATATACTATACGAAATATTCATGGGTAGGGAGAGTTCATATGGTAAATCAATGCAAACCCCGCAATCTAAGATATGGCAATGTGCTATATCGTAAGTACTCGCAAGAGCTAGCGGGGTGCTGGGCTTGGGTTCTAGGTACAACACATTCTCCTAAATCAAAGACAGAGGTTCCTCCGGTACATTACGGACCTTTGAACTTATGCCTGCCATATATGGGCAAGGTACCATTACGTATATGGAGGGTACTAGAGACTCACTGATAATGTGCATGCAAATTCAAAATGCCGTGCTCAGAGGATAAGAGAGAAGATAGCCGAGTGGAGAAGGAAGAAGGTGCTAGTTAATAAGGTTGATAGCTAGCCTATACTGCAACCAAAAGATCACAATCCAAGGTTCAGCCAAGTTTGGTAGAGGGTGATTGTTGATTAATCATTGGCCGGAGCTTGTTCCCTTTACAGGCCCCCCAGCTACTTTAGGCTTATACTGACATCAGGACTTCGTACGTCAGTTTAGCAATCAACAACCGCCGATCAACTACCCCCGCTATTTCCTCAGAAAACAAATTATCGGTAAATGCAACTAAGGAACCCGTAACCAATAACCCTAGAATGATTTGCCGTTTATAGACACTCTTCTAGCTTGCTTTACGTTATAGGTATTAGATAGCCGATAGCTAACATCACAGATACGAGATAAATTTTATCAGCTTTGTTGCGGAAGAGTTTCTAGATTATTACTCTAGTAGGTATGGTATTCCGCGTGCCTCTGAATGAAACCGGACCAACGGCTATTGATTTGAAGTCGCCGATCAAGGTGACCGATTGCTCGCAGCTTGCCTCCGCAAGAAAAAAATGTACCCAGCCAATAAGTTGGAGCGTGGACCAAAGAACGGCATTCTCCAGCGTCGATACAATTTTTCACGGCTTTCCTCCCTGATCTTCACTGCTCCCGCCTTCGGGATTCGTCTGCTCGGAGGCTGCTCCGGCATCCGCTAGTTGCTCGGGTTCTTCCAGACTTGCGAGCAAATCGTCGATCTTCTTTTCAAGAGGGGTGAGACTCTTTTCAAGCGCTTCTGCGGTTTTCTCGCCCCTATAGACACAATGACTTATGTTAGTACGTCATGTATGCAATGTAATACTTAATGGAGGGCCTAGATGGCTGTCTGGGGATAATTCGGGAAGCTAGGAGCTGCCAGCTAGCTCTTCGGGGAAGCAGGGAATGGGAACTCCCAGCTCCTAGTGCCATTGTATCTGCAACCTGGCAAGTACCGAGCTGCAACAGACAGGATCAAAAGCCGAGGGAAAAGTTTTGCACTTCAAAAGTCCCCAGTGCTCAGGGAGAGAGCATGGTGGTGCCGAATTGGACCAAATTGAGGTCTTGAAATGCGAATGACGACATTGAACAACACGTACTTTAAGAGTTCCGTCCAGGCCTTTGGTGGCGTTAGCAAGAAGTAAGGGGAGTGCAACACAAGATGCCGAGTGCGGTATAAGCCAATAATGTAGAATACTTTTCATGCATATTGAAGTCAGAGCTCTGAGCTCCAAACCCCCCAATTGGCGGCACGTCAAATGTACCAGGCATCACTTGCATGACCAAACTCGGGGCCAACCTATGGCCAAGGCAGTGAGCATGCAGCTCATGTCGTCACTGAGATGGGCACAGCGCCAACTGCCTAAGGTAGGTAGGTAGTGTCCTTTCCGGGCGAGGGTGCAGGAACGTAATACGACAAGAATCGCAAAAGACAATATTGTAAACCACGTACCTTAGACAAATCGGCAGCACTATCCACGGCGCTTGTATGTTCCTGCGCCGATACATCGTTTGATGGGGCCATTGTGGCAAGGCTAGACGTTGGCGCGGTGTAAGGAGAAGGTAGAGGTTGGTTACGGCGAAGGATAGCGTGGGCAGTGATCAGAGGACCATCCGAGACGACAGGTTTCCAGGTTGTCGGGATATTATTGCGGCTATTGCGTAGGAGCGTAGCACAGCATGGGATCGTGTCCGCCGGGTGGTTGTCAAGTTATGAAGATCGATGATTGAGGCGCGGGAGTTGGACGCGTTTTAAGTGGCGGAGTGTGTAAAGTATTAGTACCATCTACGTCGTAGGTAGGGAGTACGAAGCCACAACTCGCCACAGCTCTGTCTTTTATATATAGATTTCCGGAGTACGAGTACAGATCTTCTTATTGTTCTCAACTCAAAACCGTGGGCTATTAAGTACCGTCCTAGGCTTCTAGTATTATCCCTTTATGAGCATCCGTAGTCTTCAGTACGAAGTACAAGTACAAGTACAAGTACGACGAGTGTACAAGTTGTGATTATCTCCATACAGGGTTCCCGTCCCTGGCGATCTACATCGGGTCTTCTACGAACTTTACCAGCTGTTGAATATCGGTCTGGGTTCCGTCTCCACGTCCTACTCTGCTAATGCACACTCTTTTCCTCGATTCCTCTTCTGCGGCTGCCCGCTATTCCATATCCATGTTGTCGACGTCGATGGATTACGAAGTAGGACAAGTCATAAGCTACGTACGAACGTACTGCGCAGCAAGTCAGGTCTTAATATTATTATTATTATTATAGTGTCTCTCTCCCTTTCCCACCCCCCACCTTGCTCGCCCCTTGCCCCATGCACGATTGTCCTTATTATCCCACGCCATTGGCATCGGGATCAAATAACAATAGCTGGGCATGCTGCGTTGATGGGATTTCTCCCACGCATTCACATTATTTACCGGAAATGCTCCGTAACCTGCAATTTGCTAAATAATTACCACTTGCAACCGTCTCCCCGACGACAACTTCGACAACCTCGACACTTCGAATCGAGGACCTACATACTACATACCACTACCACATCTCCGCCTCACATTCGCCCCTCTTCCCCATTGTAATTCCCGTTTGGTGTTTTACCCACCTATCCTATTATTATCACAGGCACAGAACACGCAGCGCCTTTCGATTCTTGCCTCGGATTCAGTCTCCCGGAACAGCCAAGCCAAATCATAACATCGTGATTTGTCCTTTTACCTTCGGACCACGCCCTAGCGAATCGAGCCCATTCTTTGCGACCCATCCTGAACCTTACCGCACCTCTCCGACGGTGCCCCAGTTTCCCAGAAGCATCTTTGCTGTAGATCGCCCCCTCTCTCGCAGATCACGAACCGCTCGTCCTCGATCGCCTTCCCGTGCTCCATTGTCCACAGATGCGCCATTCGACTGCCACGCCAGGCAGCGCTTTATTCCGCCTACTAGTTGTCTGGTAGATCCAGCTTCGATAGCCGATCCGAATCCCCATCTCCGCATATTCCACTACACTCTGTGGTATGGCTGCAAATATTCCATACAGTGGATGGCCTTGCTGACTTCTCTAGAATAGTAGTACCAATTCCCCACAATCTTTATACTCGCTCCGCGCTGAGCGCGACCAGCTTCAACCCATCCGAATGCTCGAGATTATCACATCAGCGCCCTCCATACCCGTCATTTCCCTGTCCGAATATCTACTGAGGGGTTCGACCGCCCACACCCCAACCTCGAACTCCTCACCATAGTCGAAACAATATACACTAATAAGAGCCGCGGGACTTGCAGATACATCGATGCCCTACCAAAGACGGTTCGCTCAAAACTGCCGTGGTTCTCGATTACCGTGAGAGGCAGCCATCCAACAAAATAGCTTGGGATCTTAAAGAGTCCTTCGCGATATCCAGGTAGGCCTTTACTACATTAGAGAGCTAGTTGGCCCTTGCTAAGGTACGATAAACAGACTCCTGATGAACCAAGTCCTGGACGATTTCCAGACACACCAACTGTATGACTAAATTGGGGGAGATATTCGCGGAGCTGGGAATTTCGCAATACCTCGACGAGTTCATCGAGCAAGGCTTCGATACCTGGGAGACGATCCTTGACATCACCGAATCCGACTTTGATGCGCTTGGCGTTAAACTTGGCCACCGCAGGAAGCTCCAAAGAAAAATTGCCAATTCGAGAGGCATATCCTCGGACCGGGCGTTATCATCTCCTAGACACACACCAGCCGACGACCGGCAATCAGAAGATCAGAGACTCGGAGGGGCAAAAGCAGAAGCTAAGGATGGAGGCGGGGCATCTCATGGCGCGAAGAGGAAGTACAGACGGCATCCCAAACCAGACGAAAATGCTCCCGAGCGGCCTCCCTCGGCATATGTTATCTTCTCAAATAAGATGCGTGAAGAGCTGAAGGGTAGAAATCTCTCTTTCACGGAGATAGCAAAGCTAGTAGGCGAAAATTGGCAAAATCTCTCCCCTGAGGAAAAGGAGCCATTCGAGCAGCAAGCGTTTTCGACGAAAGAGAAATACAACCAGGAACTTGCAGAATACAAGAAAACGAGCAGTTATAGAGAGTACTCGCAGTACTTGACTGAATTCAAGACTAAGCAAGTCAGCCAGCAGCAAGGTATGTTCTAGGTTCTAGGGGTCTAATTCAAGACACACGAGAATTGGAGCTGAGACTTTGTAGCGCCGGATGCGGATGCCGCGAAGCGGCCCAAACTAGAGACTTACCAAAGTAATACCAGCAGTGGAACGGCCGACAGTTCTACAAGTCAGGCGGCTATGGAAGCTTCAGGAGGCCGAGGCCGTGTCCCGTCATCAGGTTCAAGTACAGGTCCGTGGTCCATCGTCGATAATACTACGGCTGCATCAACCCCCGTCGCGAAGTCGGATTTCCCCCATAGAGGTCCAAGTGGCCAGGGGTCACCTTCGCCAACACTTTTACCTGGATACCGCGAATCCATCTTTGGTGGGATCCAGCAGGGACTTCCTTGGCGAGATGGGAAGCCCGATGATGCCAATAGTTCTGGCCAGAAGCTTCCTAGGTTGGCAAATGTCTATGACCGGCGATCGAGCTACGCCAGTACGCCTATTGTAGACTCAATCAGCCTTCCTGGTTCGGCCCAGCATCCTCGCCGCACAGTGCACAACCATCCGCCGCCAATGCTAACGCCCGAACCAACGAATTTGGGGAATAGGTCGACAGGATCAGTATCATCTGACAGCCCGAATTCCTCTGCATTCTTTGCGCCTCGAACGCCTCTAGAGCCACCGCACGACAGGCCCTTACCCCTTCCATCCTTATTTCCCCCGATGTCTTCAGGAAGCTCCGACAATCAACTTCCGCCCCTCAGACCTCCGTCTTTGTCGCCCCAATCCGCTATGGCAAACCCGCAGCAGTCCCCTAATTGTAAGTCATTATCACGCCGCTTCTGTTGCTGGCAGTTGTTGCCGTGTAGGCCTTTATGTATAATTTACTAATAACCATCGCATTTACCAGTCCCACCCCATGTAGATTTTTCATCCATGGCTCCATTCCGTGGGTACAACGCGCAAATATCGCCAATGGCTATTGCAGCCGATAAATCTGATTTGAGAGCACAAAATTCAGTAGACGATATGAATCTTGACCCCGTTAGCGCTCTTTTGAGAGCTGGCGAGATTGTCAATCGAAATAGTAGAAGCCAGCGGCTAGGTTCTTGATTTTCACGCTTCTAGCCGCCACATTCGAGACCTCGAGAAATGGGCTCATCAACACCACAACTCCAGATGGTTATGTACCCTAAAATATATTTGCAACAACACATGGGATTCCGGCGCTTGGAGTTATGTTGGATGTGGACGACGACGTTATGATATCCCCCCCCCCCCCTTGGACATTTTTATTTTGGGCGGCTGCAGTGTGTCGGTAGGGGCTCGGTCTCCAACCTTACGCTGCGTGTAAAGGAAAGAACGAGTTCAAAATCGATGTAGACCAACGATGGTCATTTATGACCATCAACTTCTTGGCTTCATGGATGGTTCCTATAGAATATACAACCCCAATGCCATAGATACTGCTAGCCATCAATTGGCTTGATAGCTAGGCGGGTAAATTAAACTCATTATTGTAATTCCGATTACTTACTTGTTGCGTTTGTCATACCGCCGTAGACCAGGGTTAGGATCGAAACCAGCTTGATCACAAGATACCAGAGCTTGAATGTCTCTTCAATCTACTTCGTATATCATCCACATGTAAATTGTCGTTGAAGAAGTGTTTTGTCGTTGTTGGGTCGCTTGCCCGGATAAGGAAGGTGGGGTGTGGCAAAAAAGGGGCGGTCTGGACACAAAAC
Organism: Venustampulla echinocandica; assembly: GCF_003357145.1. NCBI lineage: Eukaryota > Fungi > Ascomycota > Leotiomycetes > Helotiales > Pleuroascaceae > Venustampulla > Venustampulla echinocandica. Next base: position 1,096,710 of record NW_022474208.1, read on the forward strand.
CCGTCGCTTCTCTTCTCGTCGGCTTGCTTCAGCACGTTTCCTGAACCGCCCGACTTGCAATTGATTGTTTTGATATTTGCCTATCCACAAGCCCAAAGTTTTGTGGCAACAGGCCTTTTTCCGCGTGAGACTCGTGGTTCTGTACTTGTTTCGCGCAGTCTTTGTATTGTTATCAGGTTCCTGCAAATTTATATTTGCGTCTTGCCACTGTTGAGTTGTCCCCGAAATGGTGGGGCTCCAAGCCATCAAATATGAGAAGGGCAAACTACAAGTCCTAGATCAGCTCAAGCTCCCCCACGAGTTTGTCTACGACGATGTGTCGACGTGCGAGGAGGCATTTGATTGCATCAAGGCAATGCGTGTGAGAGGTAAAATCTCATTTTCTGCCGTGCTACCGCTTCAACAGCTAAGATAGATGATGAAACCAGGTGCCCCAGCCATTGCCATCGTAGCTGCGCTTGCGTTGGCTGTGGAATTAGAGCATAAGAAAGACGGTTAGTTCACCCTGTATTTCTGAATTTAGAGTGCTAGACAAGATGCTGATGCTCGTCCAGCCACTGAGCAGAAACTTGAGACTGTCAAGTACATAAATTCCCGACTGGACTACCTCATGGGAAGTCGACCCACTGCTGTTGATCTATCCAACGCTATTAAGCTTCTCAAAAAGAAGACTCAAGAAGCTGCCGCATCATCTACTACTCCTGACCAGACCCTTGCGTGCTCTCATGTTCGCCAAGCGTATATAGAGGTTGCGGAGAAGATATTGGAAGATGATCATGCTACGAACTTGGCCATTGGAAGATATGGAGCCGAGTATCTTAGATGGCAGCAGATGCCAATTTTAACACCCGTTAACGAGGACGACGAGTTGAGATATTTCACTACCAGTCCACCGGGTACGCAGGGGGCTCCTGATAGGACTTACAGGAAGCTCAGTGTCCTAACACATTGCAATACTGGGTATGTCTATAACTCTCATATATTATTATTTTCCAACTCAAAAGCCCTCCAAAAAGTGGAGGCAATAACATTCGATCGTGGCAGTTGATCTAGTTGGCTTGTCCGTTGAGCAAAGGCTAAATTTAATAGATCCCTCGCAACATCTGGCCACGGAACTGCCCTTGGAATAATCCGCAGCCTCCACAGGATGAATTATCTCGAGCATGCTTACTGCACCGAGACTAGGCCCTACAATCAGGGCTCCCGCCTCACAGCCTTTGAACTAGTCTACGAGAATATCCCCTCAACATTGATCACCGATTCCATGGCCGGAGCTCTCTTTGCCCGGAAAAAGGAAGAAATGAACATATCAGCTGTCATCGTCGGCGCCGACAGAGTTGCTCGCAATGGTGACACAGCCAACAAGATTGGCACATACACTCTTGCCGTCCTAGCACGAGCTCACGGTATTAAATTCGTAGTCGCCGCACCAACAACAAGTATTGATCTCGAGACGGAATCCGGAGCTTCTATCAAAATCGAGGATCGAGCTAAGAGTGAGTTGACGCAAATCAGCGGCGCTGTAGTGGATAAAGATGGAAAGGTCGATGTCAATCACACTGCTCGGGTCGCGATTGCGGATCAGCGGATTGATGTATGGAATCCATCTTTTGATGTGACGCCCCATTCCCTAATCGATGCGATCATCACCGAGAAGGGAGAAGTAGTGCGGAGTTCGAAGGGCACGTTCGATTTTAAGGGGATCATGCCAGAAAGGTGGGCAGCTCAGGTTGACGGAGGTGAAGAAAGTAAAGAGGCAAACGGTGATATTGTTCCGACGTCAGTGAGCGAGGAAAGCACGCAGTTCCAGATGGAACATATCTAGGATGTTGGCAAAGCAGAGCGGGCCAGTTCTGCTTTCCACTCCTAGAGTGTGGATGAGCGGGGTTTATGAATTCATGTTTATATGGAGCTACTTTGCTCAGAATCACAAAGGGGAATTAGATGGGATCTAAACAACTATAATCAAATATGACTAACACATTCTTTGACTGGTGAATAACCCTCATCTAACGGCTTCCCAATGACCACTTGTGACAAAAGAGGCAGAACAGCTTGCCCTGGTGTAGTCAAAGTATTGTTTATGTCTGGAATCACTTTGCCACGTTAGATATATCTAGACTCTTGAATATGGCCGTAGCCTTTGATAAAATATAAGTTTCTGGTAGAACTGCGGCACCACTTAGTGCTATTGTACCTATTAGTATCCTGCCTTTATTGTCCTAGGCAGAGCCTGGCAAGATTTCATGTCAGATAATCACTATCAATGTCTCTACCTGTAATAAGGAGCTGAAGTTGAGTTTCAAGGTGTGCTTAATATTTTATACGCCTAAAATACATATCTGGCCTATGCCCAGTGTATCATCTTATGTCCTAAACCCTTATTATTGATTTCAAGGACTGGAATTTCAAAAGTATGCAACGCTGACGTCCAAATTGCTAACTTCCGCCTTCCCAGTTCAACATCCATAACTTATTGCGCCTTTCATTTTTTTTATTTTAGTATCTACGAGGTGCTTCTTGTGGCACGCTTGTTCACCTCAGCCTTCGCCTGATCCGCTCCTGAAGAGACAGCTTCCGCAGCCTTGTCCTTAGCATCTGCGGCCTTGTCCTTAGCGCTCTCTGCGGCCTTCTTGACCTTTGGCGGGACAGAGGAACCCCCCATGCTGACAACACCAACAATGACGGCGAGGAGGGTAATCGCCACAGCGGCGAGACCACCAGCGGCCTCAGGAACAAACTTGATAGCCTGAATGGGGTCGTTCTGGGCGATAGTGAAGAACAGGTCGAGCTTCTCCTTGATGTAGTGAACTGGGTCATCCATGAAGACAAGGTCTGATGGGGATTTGACTGGCTTCTCCTCCTCCTTAGGCTTGTCGGCGAGCTCGAGGAGTTGTTCAACGGGGTGCTTCTTGAAGAATGTGTCTTCGGCAAACTTCTCAGCGTCCTTAATAGAGTGGCCGATATAGATGTTGTCGAAGAGGATATCGTTTTGCATGGTCCAGATTTCGAAACCAATCTAATTGAAAGTTAGTCACCTCGTTTGGTTAACATGAGTATCTGGTTCAAACTTACAGCACCCATAGGCTCAAGGTTGGAAGGTGTCTTGTCCTCATAGTAGTCCGGGTTCTTAATCTTTCGTGGTGACCAAGTACCCTTGTAGGCTGGGTTGTCAATATAAGACGCGGTCCACTTGCCCTTATAAGCTGGGTTCTTGATCATTGGCTTCTCCCATGGTCCACATCCTGGCGCTTCGTCGCACTTGGGGTTGGGAACAGTTGGTGCGACCCAGTCTCCATCCTCTTCCTCATCCCAGTCGGCAGGCTTCTCCGCCTCGGGGTCTGGAATCGTGAGAGGCGCGTCATCGAGCCAACCCTCGGGCTTGGTGGCTTCCTCGTCGACAATCTCGAAGGGCGCATCCTCATCCCAATCCTCTGGCTTCTTCTCCTCGGGATCTTGGATTTTGGCCTCGTCAACCCAAGTGTCTGGCTTCTTATCCTTAGGGTCATCAATCTCCTTGGCTGGGTTGAAGGCAGGCTGGAAATCCTCAAGAAGGTTGGCCTCCTTAACTTGCTCGCCGTTCAATTTGATGACGGCGGTGTTGTTGGGGTGAATGATCAAGGTGTACAATTCGGTGGTCTTGACAATTCGGGCTGCTGGGGGAGCGGCAAGGTGTTTCTCCTCGTACTCGCCAGTCTTGGGATTCTTGTGGTTGATGATCAAATGAACCTTGTTGGTGGAGCCGCACTTATCGGGGCCAAACTATTACACTGTTAATAACGAGAACAGAAAAACGAGAGGATAGACTAACCATAACGACGTAAGGGGAAACGTTCGAGAACTCATCCTGATGAAGAGCTTTGATAAAGTTAGTTGATGAAGCTTGGGTAGCAGGCATCCTGGCAGAACCGCATACCTTTATTATCCCTCAACAATTTCAAGTATCCTCCGCCACATTCAAGACCCTCTGTAAGGTTATTAGCACCGGCAGGAAGTCCCGATCGAAGACAATCAACCTACTTTGAAGCTTGACCTCGTACTGGACAACTAGGGTCTTTCCCTTGTTCTCGATCTTCTTGGGGAATTTGGCCGAGATGGCATGATGGGCAGCTGCGTTCTTCACAACCAGGCCCTTGTCGCCCTCCATGCCTTTGTATACTGTGGGCTCTTCGACGGACCACTCTCCAACATAGGCCCATTCCTCCTCAGAGCCCGTTGTGTCCTTCTTCGCGTGGGATGGCTTCCACCGGGCATCCCAGCCATCAGTGAATTGCTCAACGAAGTCGGCCTTGACGGACGAGGGCTTCAAATGAACGAGTTAGCATGCCAATTAGGGTATGGGATTCCGAAAAAACTCGGGGTTTGTAGCTTGGAGAGCTTACTGTGAAGGTTGGGAGCTCTGGGGCAGCGGTAGCCGATGAGACAACGGAGGACGCATCACTGGCCGCGCTGGAGGCAGCTGAGCTAGCATCGCTCAGGACGGATTGTGCATCAGCTTTAACTCCTGCCAGCAGAGCGGCAGCAGAGAAAGCTGCTGTTGCGTGGAAACGCATGGTGAAGGTGCAAACCTAGTGGGGAGAGCGAGACGCAATGGTCGGCTTGCCACAGAAGACTTGATAGAGTTGTCTGGGGGTGGGAGGAGTTGGTGATGCTTCCAGAGCGGACAAGGACAGAAGATGGAGAGGGAAGAAAAAGAGACCAAGACGGGGACGAGGTCGGTGGAGGTAATGGTGAGGTTATGTACGCGGCGTCGGGTGTTGGAGGTTGCGGCACCAAGTATGATTTTAACAGCTGTCCTCTTCCAGGGAGCTCGGAGCGGAGAAAGAGCAGCGCAGGGCAGCAACACACCGCAGCCACAACCGCACCTCGACTATTTTACTTTAATTATTATTTGGAGGGCACTATAGCATACTAGACGGAATATAATAATAATTAGTAAATAGCCTACTCTGTGTCCTGCCTACTCGGGCATTATATGGAATAGCTTCGAAGCAGATCGACTGCGCCAAGTTGGTGAGAGCTATACGTCGCACTAACACACGAATTGGGCCACCGTTTCTAGCTTCTAGCTGCTGTCTAGCTGCTGTCTAGTAGCCAGTCTACTCTTCTAGTCTACCTGAGTGCAAAGGTGGATTGGAGCTACTCTTGTACCTGAAACTTATCAGTTACTTATTTTATTATGCTTTTCCTAATTGTAAGACGTCTTTCAAACAGCCACTGTGTACTTTGTACAGTATTATCAAATAACAAGGTACATATACATGCACATGTAACTGTATCCATCCCTTACTTACCCCAACCCTTCCTTGCCTTAAGTTAGTTTATTAGCCTTGCTTATACCCGCCCACCGGTTCCGTCTGCGGCGTTGTAGGACAGATCTTATTAGCTTGAGCTGCTCGGCATTGGCTCAGCCAGCCATGCCCTCCAAGTGCCGTCTTGCCTTGACTCTCCCAATCGTCACAGGGGCAAACTGCCAGTGGCTACGTATCCAAGCATATACGTACCTCTAGATAGAGTTATTGCATTGCGATTGGGGATTTGATACTGCGAACGGAGCGATGCGACAACTTGACGCCATCCACGCCGTCTCGGCGCAAGTGCAAGCACCCCACTCAAACTCAAACCAGCAGCTGGGAGTGGGAAAACACACAGCGTAGCCAAACAGCTGCCAGAACAGAGCAACGGGGCCTTCACTTCTCATGCACTTTTCATACTCGTACGGGACAGGGCATTGAGGAAATAATAGTGCGATTGACTTATAAGTTACTATAACTACACCGCCGCATTCCAAACTATCACAACTGGAGGCGTGCCAGTTTGACCCCACTTCCAAATGGCGACCCAAAAGAGCTCTCAACTCGAACAGGTCCACGCAGACAACAATGACCACCTTATCCGGTCCTCTGACAGCCAACATCCCGCAAACCTCATCCCGGCGCTCTGCAGCAAGTTTTGGACTCTAGGATGGGTAACGGGCACTGGTGGAGGAACAAGCATCCGCGATGAGTAGGCTCCTCAATCCCGTAACAGCTCAGAAGCTTCATCTAACGACATAGTGTCGCAGTGACCTGGTTTACCTCGCACCTTCTGGCGTGCAAAAAGAGCTTATGAAACCAGAAGACATCTATGTCCTCGCTCTCTCCCAGCAAAAGGACCCTAAATCCCGAGTCTACCTCCGCTCTCCACCCTCCCTCAAGCCGTCACAGTGCACACCCCTCTTCATTGCTGCTTTCACAAAGCGCAATGCCGGATGTTGTATCCATACACACTCTCAATGGGCCGTCCTAGTTACCCTACTCCTCGAGAAGCGGTCTTCAAAAACGACTCTTTTTGAGATCAATAATATCGAACAGATAAAAGGCATTGGCAAGGGCTATAAAAAACAAGGAAGTCTTGGTTATCACGACACGTTACGGATACCAGTGATTGAAAATACCCCACACGAGGAGGATCTGACGGAGAGCCTAGAGCAAGCTATGGATAAGTACCCGGACACCTACGCCGTTCTTGTGAGACGGCATGGCATCTACGTTTGGGGGGAGACTGTGCACAAAGCGAAGACGCAAACTGAGAGGTTAGCTCTAGTCCATCTGGAGGAATAGGAATCAGCTGACAGTTTCCATAGTCTAGACTACATCTTTCAATTAGCGATTGAGATGGAAAAACTTGGGTTGTCGTGGTTGAGCGATATCTCCTAAGCATAGCTGCTTCAAGGAACCTCAATACAACTGCGGTGCATTAACCTCGATATCACCAATACTAGATCCCCCACGCGCAAAAGCTTCGGCCCATCCTGCTGACTTTAGGTTTCTACCATCGTGCTCGGATCATAGCTAAGTTGGAAAGGAGAATTCTTAAGTCGAAACTCAACTCAATAAAACTTTGAGACGAGAGCAGTCAAAGACCCCATCCGAGCCGTGGCAAGTGCAGAGTGTTTTTGTAATTCACTATGGTAGAATGAAATTCCCGTTTCACGAATTTGCAGCCCGGTTGAAGATTATTCAGCCGCATCTAACAAATGAAGTTATTCGTATACTGCATTCAAAACTATATACAAGATATTTAATTAAGCCACGGCTTAATACACTTAGAGCTTTCCATATCTCGATTTCCTTTACTCAAGTAACCTTACTCTCGCCGTCTTAGTCTTCTATGTTAGTGTTCTAAGTGACCCTTTACCTGGATTTGCACTCTGCTCCTGCTTGGGCTGCTGTATTTCTGGGCCGTTATTATCTCCATGCAGCTAGCAAATAAAAGCCTACGCCTCGAGACGTGGGTACTCAGTGAATATCCAAAGCTATGATTCTGAGGCAAATCCAGGATATTGCTATTGTACCAGGTAGTGCTACCACTAGAGTGCCTTTTGTTCTATCATCGCAGGACATCTTTCTTCGTCGCCTATTGCGCTAGAGCGTGATATCATATTTAGTAAGGAAGACCCGAAGACTAGACCAAAGCTCTCTACGATACCTTTAGGTAAACTAACTATAAGGCCAATGGGTAATGAAGGCTAGCGGGAGAAGAAAGAGGAAGAAGTATACCAGAACGGTCTAGAGAACCTCGGGCCGCCAAATGCCTGTGTACTGACAAACTCCAGGACAGTCTTGATTGGTATCCATCACCACCAATACTAGACAAAAAAAAGAGACCAAACAAACAAGCACCAGACTAGTTTAGGACAGATTAGTAGTCGTATCTCTATCATTCTTGATCCTTCCCCTATATGGAAAAATGGTTTCCTGCCTCCACTTGGTCCTTAAAAGTAACACCTTCTTCCAAATGATATACGAAGCTGTTTCGCCCGCTATTGCCCTCATGTACATAGTTCTTAACATCTTTTAATTTAGGAATAGTACTAAGATAGAGGTTAATAATCAAATGTTTTAGGCATTATAGTATAGCCACCCCTCGACAGTAATAGTTTGTTCTCCTAACTCACCTGGGCTGGTTAACAACGACTAGCTCCGAGACAGCATCTAACTAGGTAGAATTACTAATGTCCCTGTTTTCGATAGTATTTGAGAGTTTAGCTGTCGGTAATGGAAGTGGATGCAGGTTGTCGGGAGGTAAATTGCGTGCGGTGCGGAGCCTGTAAAAGGAAGCCTTATTCGGCTCAATAACCTTTACTCCCGGGTCTTTGGCGGCCTGGTCACGCTGGGATTCGTTGCCTGCGACAAAAAAGCCAAATAAGTACTTGATCAAAAGCCTCTCAAGTTGAAACAATATGCTGGATATAAAGGAAAGGGTGGTACAGAGTAATACTATGAGTTCTTGCAAGTGTCACTTACTATTCTCGACTAGCCAGTATAGAAGCCCTTCATCTTCATCATCAAATCTAAATGGGGGTTCGATATGCTCTGCCCCAAAGAGTTGCTGAAGGAACAGTTCGGTCTTGTCGGTTTCATCTTTGTTCTTGCCATCCTTGGGAAAGACAAAATATCCGTGGACTGTAGGAGGGTTTTCAGCTACATCACGACGACCGGTTCGAGGAACAGTCCTAGGGGTACCAGGCTGGGCCGGCGGTTCCATGGGATAAGGCACAACTTTCTCAATATCATCGTAGTTTCGCATCAGGGTAACTTCATCAGGGGAGGCCTCCACAGTCCATGAGATCAGTTGTTCCTGGAGGTTCGTCCAGGGCAAGAGGTCGGTTCCGACGATATTCTTAACAAACTCGCTGCTCTTGGAAGTCTCGGTGCCTTTTTTCGGAAAGATTGTGTAGAATGCTTTGCCAGGGCTAGGCTGCCTATCGAGTCGAGGGTAAGTTAGCAGCTAGAGTACAGCTGACGAGGCAGAGCATAGATATCAAGAACGGCAATAGAGACCGCACAGTGAAGGGATGTCGAGAGTCGAAGATGGAGAGGGAAGGAGAAAAATATATAAAATCGAACTAGAAGGTTGCTAAAGGGGGGCAAGGTTGGACTGGTAGAACGAGAGGAGGCTCTTTATAGAGCGTTGACACCCTTCTACGCCGCAAAGAAAACTTCTATCTCTATGTCCAACAAGGCGCACTACAAATATGAAAAATTCGAGGCATTGCTCTTCGTATCGCCCTGCTCGGCCGCATCTCATTCTTTCATCCTCAAGGATACAACATGCGCTATTCTCTCAATCCCAACGAGGAAAATGAGGCCATGTTTTCACCTAGCTAGGAGACTGGCTGCTACTGCCTCTTGTGATTTGGGAAAGTGGTATGTTAGAGGCACGAGGATTCGGTGGTAATTCTTATACTCTTTGGTTGGGACTTACCTCAATTCGGATCCTTCGGCTCGTTCCAGGGTTGTACCCATAATAGTCGGATGGGAAAGAATCGGAAACCCCCCCCCTCCCCCCCGGAAATCTTTGCTAAGAAATGTATTTGGGTCGTGGTTTGTGGTGGTGGTGTGTGGCCGTCCAGACCGACATGAATTCCCACTCCGTTATTTCGAATCTATTGCACTGCCCCTTTCAAGTCACAAATAGAGAGTGGGGTGAGGGGATGTTGGAAGCGGTCAATTTGTCCTACACACTCCTACTTCTTCGCCTCACTTCAGAGTTTCCCCAAATTTGACAGCTAAGATCTAGGATGGAGCGGGTTACATATACTCTGCCTCTCGCCTTCGCCACTAAAGTTCCCACAGCTCTCCGAGTCTCTCCCATTCGCTCTTGACTTTGCTCGTTAGTTGTCCAAGTTCAGCATTCGTTGCAACCTTTGACATTTGGCTCACATCATGACATCCCTCGACGCGCCCCATCCCCCGCCTGTCTCATGTGAACCGCACATCATTGAGCAATATCCACTCGCAGAAGTTACAACACTCGCGAATGCATGTGTCTTCGGAGACTTCGACGCAGCACAAAGGATCTTCGAGTCTTATCTTACGAATCGGTCTCATGAGAACTACCAGCTACACGAGCTATGACCAGTGCTCCTGACAGCAGTGGCAGAGGATCGTCCGAAAATTGCCTCATATTTATTAGGCCAGGGATTGCCGTTGGCATTGATACATATTGAGCAGGCAATCAAGACAAAGTCAACCGCAATTTTCGGCGTATTCCTCCAGCATGGATGGAATATTAACGGGCAGCTCAGCGAAACCCGACCCGCAGCACTTGCCTAGGCCCCTCAAGAAGGAGGAAGATGATGAGCTTACTGCTGCTAGATTAGTCGCCGAAGATTGGGAGGTCATTAAATGGCTGCTCGACCACGGAGCGAACCCGAACGCGGCCTGTCGCTTGGATCTCACTCCAATGTCTTTCGCCGTTCAAAATGCTTCCCTTCAAACTATCAGCCTTTTATTTGGCCGAGCAGGCGATATTAAAAGCGGACAATTGATCCACCACGCCATTGAGCGGGATGAGAACGTCATCGAGGTGCTAAATCAGCTCTTGCAGAAGGGCGCGCGCGTGAACGCAGTGATGAATGAGAATCATCAGCCCTCATGGAATTTACAATATTTCAAGGGGATCGGCACTGCTCTGCACAGAGCTGCAGAGCTAGGAAAGGCGGATGTAGCAGGCTATCTCGTCCAGAATGGGGCTGCTCACTCCCTTCAAGACTCAAAAAGACGGACAGCGCTTGATTACGCAAGACGCTACAATCATCCTGAAATTATCGAGTTACTCCAATCTTCGTAAGGCAGGCGTTGCTTCAGGGGAGTGGAATCCTACCACGCAATCTCAGAATTCTTACGAAGAGAGGGCTTTCTAAAGCTATTGGGATCTATTGATATATCAGTACAGCTGCTGAGCTGGGTCTGCTTTTGATGACACCTTCTTGTTTCGTGCTAATATCGTGAGATCTTTAGGTGTGAGCAGCTCCTTTACTGGTATAGGGTAGTCTAAATTAGTTAATCATCCTGCTTTATTACTTGGTATGCTCGCCTCTACTTTACTGTTGTTATAATGCGTTAGCCTATTGGTTGTCCTATAATCCTAACATTTAATAGGTGGGGAATGACATTCGTCAGCTTCTCCAAAGTATCATATCGAACTTTCGCAGTTATGCAGTCTGAATCCTGTGTACGAGGTCGGATGCTACCTCAACATTGCCTTATCTCAATGGAGATCTCAAGAATCAAAAATGGGGCGGAGTGAAGACGTTCCCCACTTGGAGAACTGCACAATCGATACGCTTACACTTCTAATATAGGATGGTATGCGAAGTAATATATAAGGGTACGAAGTTTCCCTAGAATTTGTTCATTACCCCCGTCTGCATTCGTCCAAACTCACCAAAGTCATCTATAACTCATCCATCTTCTTCGTTCGACAGCGACATTAGTACAACTAGTGGGTTACGCGCGTGGGGTGTTCGGAAGTCAATCGGATCGGCCATTTGTACCTAGTTTACGATTTGCGGAAGCCTTAAGCTAAACCGTCGGCTATTATAATATAATCTCTTTAATTCTATAGCTTATTTCGTTCTGCCGATACGAGCAGACAAGCGAATTCTGGACTTTAGATGATATAAGTGTTACAATCCGCTGTAGCCATTTGATATAAACTTAGGAGACATGTCTTCCTTTCCTAAAATACTATTGAGGTAGATAAGTCCTTTCATAGTCCTACGATGTGCGGATACAATTACGTGCCCCTTAGACCGCAATGTAGAGTTATTCAAAGATACCTCGTTACCAAAGTCTGTTCCGCTTCCTCGTAAAACATTTGCATTTAGCTCCTCAAGAGCGGGGCGCGGTCATTCTGGCCTGACCAGTCTTCTTCACTAGTGTGGCCCGCGCTAGTAACACGCCTTGCTGCGTAGATAAGGGGGATCATAAATGGTATCCTATTGAACCGAGTTAATAACATGTTCTTTGTATCGAGAAGGGCGTTTTAAGCTTACTGGCAAACAACCCCCGCCTTAACAATGTTCTCGGTTCCCAGGCTATGCGACCCCGGCTCTATGAGGGCGCAAATCACCAGTACCGTCCAGATCACCAGCGAGAGTGTGGTTTTCACCTGTTGATAGAGTAGATAGGTTTTGGGACTGAGGCCCCTAGCTGAGAAATAGCGGTGGATCTCAACGCAGGTTAGGGAGAGTGTGATAATTGTGAGGATGAGGAAGAGGATCCATGAGCTATGGGTGTGTAGTTCGTGTGAGAAAGGCGGCTTTGGGTGGGTGTGAAGGGGTGATGGGCAGACTCACATGAATGCAAAGCTTGGGTCTGATTTGGCGGCCAGGAGGAGCACGATGAATGTTGTGAATGCGAGGACGCCAAGGACAAGGAGGGACTGTAGGGTCCAGAATGTGAAAAGAAAGGCATCGTCTATTATGCTCGAGGTGGATGACGTGTGGGGCATGACTGTTCTGATTATGGCGACGGTTTCAGGGTTGGGTATCTCGAGGGGAAGCAAATCTACACCAGTGATTATTTATAGATGGCGCGGGGCTTAAACGTGGTGGGAGCTTCTACTCGGTTTCCTGAGAGACGTTGCTTTATGTAGATGTGTTGGTTGAGTTGCGTTGCCAGGTATGAATAAGCGCTAGGATCACGATTGAGGGTGGCACAGGGCGTGCGGCAAGGACGCTATAGTGAAGTGCATTTATTCGTTTGGGCCGTGGTGTCGTGAAACAAAGACTGTGTAGAACATTTGCAGGATTTTGGAGAATCTGAAGGCTCGTAATGATGCGGTGTTTTACTCTTCTACCACAGCCCCCTATCTTGATCTTTGCCGCCCCCTGACAGCCTCGCTTATTGAGGGAGTAAGAGGTTTCTGGATGTCCGTATTACGTAGCTGTACAACGGAGAGCAGATGCCTATCTTGTATCGACAAGATAGGGATAGGAGATACATGTACCAGTGTCAAACAGAACACTCGCGTTACAATGATTACTGGAAGACACGATGAGTGCGCCTGGAAGGGTATTGAAGCGGTGTAACCGTCTCGGCCGCATGCTAGGACGCCAAGAACCAACATAAAGTACAAACCAAAACCCCCACAGCCCCAATGTAACACGAGATATGTTGGTTGTATTTTCAGACCTATCTTGCAAGGCATTTTCTTATTGCTTGAATCTTAGACAGTCAGATTGTGCCTCTTTTAAAGAAAGTATTTGAAGCAATGAACTTGTACCATGCCTTATTTTGCTGAGAATCCATTTGACTACTGTTTGATCATTTAGAGGCTGTTTGAATGACCTCTCGCGGGATTTGGGCCGCAACTCAGGGCCCTGTTTAATTTCGTAAGTACAAGCAATAGATGCATAGCCTCGTCCTGGTGAGGTGATGTTGGGTCACTGGTTTGAGAATTGGCGGATAGTATACTGAGTAAGTAGAAAAATATACTATTGGGCTTCCATAGTCGTGTCTTGTAAGTAACCTTTCAATCAGAGGAGAGGGCTTCACTTGTAAGAGAGTCCAGGTCCTTGTTCAATCAGAGTTCAGGGGAAAGTCACTGACCTGCCGGCCGTCTTGGACACTTGCTAGTAGACGGCATGAGTAAACTAATACAGAGTCAAACCAAATTTGGACATTAAATTGAACTATCTCTTAGGGAATGCGCAATTAACTTTATGAGTCATTCCAAGTCTTGCTGATTGTCTTGGTTTAATATCATACGTGATAAATTTCAAGTCCCCAACTCCATGCTACTGAAAACTCCAACGCTATGCTTAAGGTCCTAGACAATATACATTACTCATCACTATCGTCCAATACGACGACCCTTCTCCCCTTCGTCCTGGGATTGGATCTTGCCCAAACATGTCCCTCAGAACTCAAGTCAGGTACCGAAGTTACTGCGGAATGCCGTGATGGGAAGCCTACGGGATCTGGTATATCGGGCAGATCATCATCATCCGTGCACTCTGTATCTGGAAACTCCGAAGGCAAGAAAGTTGGGGTCTGCTTTGGGCTTTCAAGAGGCGGCGGACTAGAAGATCGCGTCAAGCCACTTGTTCTTCTGCTGCTGCTTGAGATTTCCTCCTCCTCGACGATGAAGTCTTGCATGCTTTGCGGAACCAATGCGTCACTATCGTCCGAGCGTTCTTCGCTATCAATAAGGCTGTCCCCTTCTCCCTCACTATCATCACCAGATACTAGATCTCTGGAACTTGTGTGGTGCCTTGTAGGAGTTGCTTCCTCATCGGTCTCGAGATCAGACATGATCATGCGACTGTATTGAAGCTGCTTCGCTCTTGGCATTGGCTGTTTCTTGGCCAGTAGATCAACTTCCACGAGATCCATTGTTTCCCTATTTAGAGTCGGTAGATCCAGGAGGTTTTGGGAGGGCTCCTCGTCTCCATAAGGCTTTATGAAGCGGTCTTCGACATTTTGGGAGTTTGCTAATGTCCTGAATAGGCTTACACATCGCTTCGTGTATTGGCCATGAGCCACTTTGGCCGTAACGCTTAAAGATCTCTGGGCCACTGGTTGCATAGTCATATCCGGAATAGTGACTTCTAATATGTCAGAATCTGTCGAATAAGCCACGCGTAGATACCGCCGGTGGAGTTCTCTCATATCTTCTGGGCTGAGTAGCACAGATTCTAGAGGCGGAATCGGAGCACATTCGATCTCACTCTCCTTACTTTTCCTCACAGTTATCCCAAATTCAGTCAACGCCAATCCCTCTCCTGATATTTTGGAAGCTTTGCGAAACCCGGTCTCGACTCCGTCTGGCATATGGAACTTCTTGGGCGGCATTTTCTTTCCTTTTGTAGAACGCCGCTTCGGTTCTGGCAATGATGGATCCTGAGTGTTTTCAAGAGGAATTTCGATTATGCGTTTATCAACTATAGGGTTGATGTCTCTCGGAATGATCCTGACGGAGAGATCATGTCGAAAATTAAAGCGTGTCCCCGAGCTAATCATTTGTTGCATTTTCTCGTAGTTGTCTTTGGCTTTAGTGAACGAATCCTCTTCCTTGCCGCGCATTAGGAGAAGGACAATGTTTCCCGCTCGTTTTCTTCCTGTTCTACCCATCCGCTGGAGCATTCGAATGGGAGAGGATGATGCGTCATAACAGACGATAAGGTCAACCTGCCCTATGTCTAGACCTTCTTCGCCAATTGAAGTAGCCACAATGACGTTCAATTTTCCACTTTTGAAGTTCTCAATCGTTTCGAGCTGCTTTGCTTGGTTCATCCCCTCGGAACGTTTCGAATCGGCCTGGCCTACAAACACCGATGCTCGAAGCATAGGGCCATGCTTATTCAGTACACGACAAATATCCTCGGCACTATCTCGATACTCTGCAAAGACAATAACTCGGGTGCTTGATGGTGGGGTGTCTTCTCCTAATTGCCCATCACCAGCATCTAGAAAGTGATTCAAAATAGTGTCGCAGAGGAAGGTGAGCTTGGGGTGACCGATGAAGTCCTCTGTATTGATCCACGATTGGATCCGATTCATCATATTCTTGAAGTCCGGACTCTGGACGATTTGGGTTCGATACTTGCCACCCTTGGTTCCATCTTCAACGCCTGTTCGGAACTCCTTGATAGTGGAGAAAAAAGGACCAATACCATGAAAGTTGAGTAGTTTTATCCCATGGGCCACACTCGCGAGAATAGCAAACAGCCCGTTCATCATTCCTTTCAAACCAGCACTAGCCCTCCGCCCAACATCGGACTTAAGCCAGGTGATTTTGGCTTGCATCAATCCATAGGGCGTGAGTGACATTGGATCCTTATTGTAATAGGCATTTTGGGCGCAGAGCTGATTCACCAATGGTTGGAGAGCCTTGGAAAATAGGTCTTTCACCATAATCATCTCATCCGAGGGATCGAGGACGATCTGTTCGATATTTCGCCTGTGTACGTATTGTTGAATGTCGATAGATTCCTCAGTTCGGATTTCCACCTTAGATATCTCCAAATTGTTCACTACCTCCTGGACTGCCTCTACACTTGCTCCTGGAGTAGCTGTCAAGGCGAGTATGCGAAAGCTTTTGTTAAATCTACGCATGAACTTTACCACCTTTACATAGGCGTAATTGCCAGTAGCCCGATGTGCTTCATCAACAACAAGTAGCACAATCTTTTTGGGATCCGCAATGCCACTCGTGAGATCATTTTCGAGGGTTTGTGGGGTCATAAAAAAAACTCGCTTTTTCGCCCACTGTTCGGCTCTCAAAACGGGAGGTTGTCCGCCCGTTAGCATTGTGGTTTTGGACTTTGGGATTCCCACGATATTGAAGCATGCCTCCGCTTGTTGAGCGACCAGCGGTTTAGTCGGAGCGACAAAAACAATTTGAGCATCCTTGGTCCAGCGGAAGTAGTTGAGCATGATTGTAGCAGCAATGAATGTCTTCCCAAGACCGGTAGGAAGTGCCACGAGAAGATTATTAAAAAGGCCATTCTTGACGATACTAAACTGGTAGTCGCGGGTCGCTCCAAGATTTGCCGGATAATCCCAAGTTTTGAGAGCTTCTCTGTCGAGAGTATGATGGGTAGGCGCTTCGGGAGGTAAATCAACGATATAATTTTGTACTTTTTTGGGCTGTGATGCAGAGACTGGAGCTTGTCCACCAAAGAGAGTGGTTTGCCGGAAGCTATTTTGACGCGATATAATGCGCTGTCGGGCAGTCGAACTAGGCTGACTATCTCTAGGAGGAGATGATCCGATAGTAACCGGCTCTTTAGATCTTTGATCGTTCTCTGGAGACGAGAATGCATCGGACGGCAAATCTGCCAACTCTCTCGCAAGTTCCTCGTCTCGCGAGGTATCATTAATTTGATCCTGAAAGGAGTTGGACCGTGAAATGAATCTCTGAGGAGTTCTAAAGAACACTGGAGGCTTCGGCGCCTCTGTTCTCGGTTTCTTGTAAATCGGTCCTCTAATTCTGTATGGGCTCGAATCGGGCAGCGCTTCAGCTTGGGTGGCACCCAAAATTTGGCGTGCAGACACTTCTTCAGCACCTATGTGTATCCTGTATTTCTTCTTCCGCGATTTCGTATTGACTTCATCATCATCGCCTGATCCACTATCCACGATGGAATCTCGGGATTGACGTCGATGGGTGGTTGAGTCTCCATCGTCCGTATCGTAACTGATTCTCCGTCGTTTATTCGAACGTGGCTCCGACGGGAGGCTTTGGGAATGTTGGCTGAAGACTTCGATTAGGTCTTCATCTGCAATATCTCCATAATCTTCCTCGTCCATGGTGTTATCATCGGTGTGGTCGTGGTTGTCAACGCGCAATTCAAGTACGGGAGACGCGTCGCAAACGCGACTACCATTTAGAGCACGTGACAGACCCCGCTCTGCCTTAAGTGTAATACTTTTATGTAGGAGAATACCTTGGTACTTTATATTTTGTATGGTTTGATTGTTGGTCATAAGATATACATATCTTAATTGCAAGAGCGCATCATCTATAAAATTAGGGTTGATCACAGTGTTCCAATCTAAGGGGTTCGACAGCTTAACCCCTATCAATCCACACGACATCAAACGGATCAAAGATCTGAACGGTTGTTTACAAATAAATTACTCGTTCGTACCTAATAAAGGGTGCATTGAGCTTGAGAAATTCTCGAGTTATTTATTGAGCACACTGAACTAGTTGAAGGGCAGGGGGCTACTACATGTGTGTCTGGATGGACACGGCTGATGCTTCACAATTCACAGAATTGCAGGCAGAAGTTGATTATAAGATTTTGGAAGCCCAAATTCTTAATTCTGAGCCGCTAAATATGTATTGTATATTGCATCTGCAGATTAAAACCCTCGTCCAGCCCTTCTTACTATAGGCTTCCTCACAGCGCCATGCAAGGCAACTTTCTTCACCACCGTTGATGCGGGCTTCTTTGCCGTCTTCTGGCTCTCCTTCTCTAATCTCTGCTCCTCATTCAACTTATCTTCTGCCATTTGTGTCTCTATTTCCATCTTCCTGTTGAATTCAACTTCGGTGATCCTCTTCTCTCGGGCAGAGTAGCCTTTTTCTTTGATTGAGTAAAACACACCTCCCAGTTCTGCAAGCCAATGTGGATCAACGGCTGTCACTGTTGACATATACTCCTTGGAAGTAAGAATCAGTTCGTGGTAGATGACGTAATCAGGGAGATAACCCAGTCCATAAAGAGCACTCGTAGGGTGCAGCTGGACAGTTACACTTGTCCTTAAATTGACGTATTCTCCAATGCCTTTGACCTTGGCAGCTTGATGATAGTATCCCGAGCAGATACATTTCCGGATGACGTCCCAATCAGTGCCACAACTGATCATTGCCATCCTTTGCATCTTCATAATGTCTAGGAGTTGTTCTCTGATCTCTTTTGCTCGGCGCAAAGATTTTGGATGCAAGAAATGCCGAGTGCACCAGGCGTCTGAATGACCATTTGCCTTCCACTGCGAATATACATGAAGATAGGTTAAGTGGTCAGATTCTGGAACGAAAAACTTCTCACGAGCGGCATCGGACTCTTCCTGGCGTTCTTTTGGTCGATAGAATACGCTAGGAACGGATAGCATGGACACGATCGTCAGCATCTCTTCGCTACATTCGTACTCCACGGACGTGATCAGAAGCTTGGCCAAAGAAGGGTCCATCGGAAACGCGGTCATTTTCTTGCCTATTTCCGTAAGATCGCCGATATTGTTGAGCGCGCCTAAAGCCCAGAGGTCGAACAAAGATGTCGTGATGGTGTCTTGAGGAGGAGGATCCATAAAGTCAAAGTCTAGCAGGTCCTTGACCCCGAGGGATTTCAAGAGTAAAACCGTGTTGCTGAGATTGGTACGCTGGATCTCAGGAATTGTTTGGATATAAAGCTCGTCCTTGAAAGCAGCTTCGGTAAAAAGATGAAATGCCTTGCCAGGTCCAGTACGTCCAGCACGGCCAGCTCTCTGCGAGGCATTCGCTTGAGAAATTGGCGTAATCTGTAAAGTATCCATCCCCATACGAGGATTGTAGACCTTCAGCTTAGAATAGCCAGCATCAACGACATACATGATACCATCGACAGTTAAACTAGTTTCTGCAATGTTTGTTGCAACAATAACTTTCCTTACACCCGGAGCAGCCTTGTCGAAGATCTTTGCTTGGAGGTCCGCAGGCATCTGACTGTAGATAGGAAGAATGCTGAGTTTCGGTGGGTCATTAAGAGCGTTGAGCCGTTCTTGGATAAGTTCACAAGTCACCTCAATATCTTCTTGTCCAGTCATGAACACTAAGATATCGCCAGCCCCCATCGAAACATGGATTGCCAATACCTGTTGCACCGCCTGGTCCACGTAGTCTTCAACTGGAGATCGATGGAACATGATATCCACAGGGAATGTTCTTCCAGGGATAAAGAATTCTGGTGCTCCCCCGTAAAAGTCAGAAAATCGTTTCGAGTTCATGGTTGCAGAAGTGACGATGAGTTTGAGGTCTCGTCGGCGTGCGAGGACTTTTTTAAACAGCCCCATAAGAACGTCTGTATTCAAGGCTCTTTCATGCGCCTCGTCCATAATGACACAGGAGTAACGGTCGAGATCCTGTTCATTTAGAGACTCTCTCAGGAGAACACCGTCAGTCATGTATTTAATACATGTCTCTTTGCTCGTACAGTCTTCGAACCGAATAGCATAACCGACCAGACCGCCTAGCTTGCATTCCATCTCTTCACTAACTCGCTTGGCCACACTCATTGCAGCCACCCGCCTAGGTTGCGTGCATCCTATCAACCCTAGCTTTGCATAGCCATCCTCGTACAAGAATTGCGTAAGTTGGGTCGTTTTGCCTGACCCTGTCTCACCGACAACAATCACTACTTGGTTGTCACGGATGACTCTCAGTAAATCTTCACGGACAGCAAACGCAGGAAGAAACTCTCTCTGCTCCTTCAAAGACTTGCTCTGACTGAAGTTGCTTGCCCCTTCATTCTTCTTCATATGCTGACCAAATTTGCTGTTGCCTTGGTGTTCCTCCTCGCCAGGAACCGGGGCAGCGCTGTCTCCTTCGTCCTCCTTGATTCCCATGAGGTTGCCAAGTGCAGTGCCGGCCATATTTGTTGCCTCCTGAGCTTGTTTTTGCCTCTCCTTTTGTTGACGCTTTTCCTTTACCACCTTACTACCCTTTCGACTAAACACCGCCATGTCGCTTTGGTAATCTCGAACTGCCGGCACAGGTTCCAATTGCTTCGAGAAGACGGTTCTGCCGTCCAGAAAAGGGGGTTTCAGGTCATGGACGAGTAGATGGATTCTAGTTGCTTCTTCGTCATCTTCGAAGTCGTCTCCAAAATCTCTTCGCTGGGCCACGCCGGACGTGAGCATTCGATTCGTCTCCCAAGCATCGACATCCTTCTGTTTTTGTGTCGCTCGTGCACTCATACGCTTCCCGGTTTTCTTCTCTACCAGCGCTGCCTCCCGCTGCTGCTCAGCCCAGGAATTATCATAAGAACCGAACGGGTTATGGGCGTCATCTCCAAATGTGTGGCCAGATTCGTCTCCAGCATACCAATCCCGATCGAGGGCATTGGAGTCCTCTTCGTTCACGAAAGGCTCGGGCCCATCGAATTCTTCCTGCCGGGGTTTGGGGGTCGACGCGTATTGTGATCGTCCTTGGGGGGTTGACGATCGAGAACTATTCCGAACTCGACTTTGAGACCGTAGCAGCGCAGGCCCCGGGTGCTCAAGACTATTTGTTGATGGCTTGGCCGGAATGATAAATCTGTCATCGGATCGTAATGGGTTAAAATCAAGCTTTCGTCTCTTAGGACTCGATCCCCCTTCATCCCTAGCCATGTTGGATCGTGGTCGGGTGAAAATCACAGCGTTTGTTATTGTCGCCTCTCTGATCTCGACTTTCGAGGTTGTTTCGGAGCTTCGTAGAAAAACATCCTGAGGCTGATGCAGGAGGGTCTCGCGCTAGCGCCCGCCTTCAAGGCGATAAGATACGCGAAGCTACAGGGATATTTTTTGTCCCCTCACAATTTGTGTATCCAGTAAAGTTTTTTGCGACACAAGTTTACTCGATAGAGGCCCAACATAAAATACAAGATGTCGATGATTACGGCGACGGCTTGGGTCCCTCGGGGGTTTGCTGCTCCGTTCCCTACAAAGTACACGTTCGACGAGGGAGAATTTCAGCGAATTGCAGAGCTTGCGAAACTCCAACTCGACGATGCGAATGAGGACTTGGAAGATGCGCGGAATGAAGGTCCTGGATCCAATGGCAAACAAGATGTCGATGGCGAAGAGGATTCGGATGAGGAGGATGGCAATAAGACGTTAAAATCAAAAGGGTACGCCTGGTTAATTTTATGTTATTTCAAGACTAACAAATAGCTCTAGGGACGACGACGATGATCTCAAGGAGTATGACTTGGAACATTATGATGACGATGTAGAAATGGACCAAGAAAAGGAGGGTGAGGGTATGGGCATGTTTGGAAATGTCAAATCACTTGCATATTATCAGTCCAACGCCGACGATCCCTACATTACTATGCAAGGAAACGAGGAGGATGACGAGGATCGAGAAGAACTCCAAATACTCGCGACAGACAACATGCTTCTAGCGGCAAAGGTCGAGGACGAGGTGGCACATCTCGAAATCTATGTTTACGAGGATGGAGCCGATAATCTGTATGTCCATCACGATCTCATGCTTCCGGCAATACCCCTCTGTGTGGAATGGCTGGATATACCAGTGGGAAAGTCGAGCGTCGAGAAGGACGCGAGGGCAAACTTCGTGGCCGTCGGGACATTTGATCCGGATATTGAGATTTGGGACCTGGACACTGTGGATTGCATGTATCCCAATGCAATCCTAGGACAAGGAGGGGAGGGCAGCGCAGAATCAGAAGACAAGAAGAAGAAAAAGAAGCGGAAGAAGTCGAAAAAGGCGAATGACGACTACCATGTCGATGCTATTCTTTCCCTCGCTGCCAACAGACAGCATCGTAACCTTCTGGCATCGTCATCGGCGGACAAGACCATAAAGCTGTGGGATCTTAATACGACGAAATGTGCCAAGTCATATACGCACCACACCGACAAGGTCTGCTCTTTAGCATGGCATCCGAAGGAATCGACAATTTTACTAAGTGGAAGTTACGATCGGACTGTTGTCGCGGCAGACATGCGAGCACCCGATGCCAAAGCTCCACGATGGGGCGTTGAAAGCGACGTTGAGTCAGTCCGATGGGACCCCCATGACCCAAATTACTTCTACGTCTCCACCGAGAAGGGCATCATCCACTTCCACGACATACGTAATGCCCCCGCAGATCCAGCAGCGAGTAAACCCGTCTGGATCCTGCAAGCACATGACGAGTCTGTCTCCGCGTTTGATATAAATCCAGTAATCCCGGGATTCATGGCTACAGGGTCGACGGATAAGCAGGTCAAGCTTTGGAATATCCAGCCATCCGGACCAACGATGGTGGTTACTCGCAATCTCGATATTGGAAAGGTATTCTCAACTGTTTTTGCGCCAGACGAGGAGGTCGGCTTTAGGCTATCGGTAGCAGGCAGCAAAGGTGTAGTGCAGGTTTGGGTAAATATTTCCGTCCCCAACAAAACGTGATTTATGGACTTACTAACGGTTTGTATAGGATACATCGACCAACCCGGCCGTTAGAAGAGCATTTGCAGATAGAGTGGCGCCAGTGGAAGGCGAGATTAAGGAAAAGTTGGTGGGTGTTCAAAACGATAGTAGCGAGTCCGAGGATGAAAGTGAAGCCGAGGAGGGCGGTGCGAAAACTGGAGAGGGCTGGGAGTCTATGGAAGAGGATTGAACGGGCTTGAACGCCAAAACTCCAAGTTATGCACCATTATTGCCGGCTTGCATTTCGAAAAGACATCCGCTCTCGTCCAACTCGGCTAGTGCACGATGTCAATTGCGGCAGAGGAGATGTTTCCGCTTCCGGTTGGGCGATATCTCCTGGAGAGGAGGTGCCTGCTTCAAAGCTCGCTGTTGTCCTGATTTGTGGCGAGACGCCAGTGCGCATAATAGAGAGATATCCCTAGCTAGCAAGAGCTTACGAATCAATTAACTCATGGTCTTCTATCTTCTTTACTTCTATGTTTTTCGAAGTTTGGCTGTGGACCACTCATCGTTGTCAGTACTGTCGTTCCAACAGCCAGGCTTCGTCGCCCGAATTTTAAACGCCTTGGCATCATCTATTCTAGCCCCAGTATGCTACTCGGAGTCTGTGATATCTGGTTAAATACTTCCTGTGTAGTGAGTCCAACTCAAACAAGATTAAACCATACAAATTCAACTGTTAAATCTGTACATGGAGTCCGAGGAACCGTTTCAGTAACTCACGAAGTCGATCATCCAACGATTAAGATCACTTGAGATTTCCGGGGATATAGGGGCAGCGAACCGGATGCCATATGCACCATAATAGGTAAGAAGCACCTTTGGCCCTCGGCCCTTACGTATATATCTCGGAACGTTGGATACCTAGGGTTAGCACGTTGGTGCCGTGCCCACTTCGACTTTATCAGAGATTTGGTGGCTTGGTTGGCTAGGTATATCCTACCGAGAGTTTGGTTCCCGTCCCATATCCTAGTTATGCCCAACAATAAGGTCAATATACCATGTGGCACAAATGCCTAATCAAATGTATGTAGTTGTCGCAAGAGGAAGGAGCTCTGGCGTTGGCTGGGGCCGTTGGGCATATCAAAATCTTTGGGGCGGTCTACTATTTGTACAACCTAAAACAAAACATGTCTATGTCTATGTCCCCGGATATATGGCCGAAGAAGTGTTACTTGTGCAATTGCAGGTTAGATTTGGAGCTGAATGCGATTTGCTAGCTTTCAATCGAATATATGAGTACTGGGAAACTTTTCGAAGTGGTAGCATTTCTTAGCATTTCTCTCGACGAGATGGGTTGAAGGATCGCGCTTTAACGGTCCACCCCCATGCGGCGTTGAGATTTTGACGGATGTTGAGCTTGAGAAGGAGACTCAGGACGAGTGAGATTGGTGATATCTTCCGTCCAGTTGGTTTGCCAATATCTGAACTGTTGGCGTCTCCAATTGAACCCAGTCGTTGCCCGGTTCCTCCCGTAACCTTTAATTCCTACGGAGTGCTGGGTTATAGCTGATGGACGAGGGGTAGCTCATCGGACAAGTCGCGAGAGGCACAGACGGGTAAGCAGTTCATCTTTACGTAGCACTCCGTATGACCATAAAACATAGGGGGACTCCGTGTATTATATTGAACATCCGCTGATGCGATTCCCAACTTCCCACCCAACGGATCCGTTTTGTTGCCTTGAGGCCTGGGAGGATCTTTAATCATCTATCGTGGGAATGAAATATGTCGGGGATTACGAGTCGAGGTCAGCCTGTGCCATGTGGGAAGTTGGGAAGCAACCGGATTTTGGCATAAGTGGTAGTCGCAGATGTCGCCATGCTTCGGGGATCGCCAGGGATCAGGTAATGAGAGGGACTGTTGGCGTTGCGGGTTGGGTGGTGTGCATGAACATTGCTTCTAACAATAACTCTTGGGCGCACCACATAGCACCACATAGTACGTAGGACTTGCGTATAGTAGCACGTACCACGCATAGTTAAGTAGTACTGGAGTCTGGAGTAGCGAAGGTAGTAGCACTCTGACCCTGCTTATGGTTATGCGTATGCGTATGCGTATGTTGATGGCCTGATGCTGATGCTGCAGTCAGCGGGGCTCACCTCTGATAACGGTGTTTTGCAAGTGGTAGCGGGAGAGCAGGGAGAACCGTGAGAAAAGCGAGAACAGAACAGGCGCTGTGGAAGCATGTGGGCGAGCGGCCTGCCGACCGACGAGCCCCGACCGAGGCGGCAGCAGCCTGAGGGCGTTCGGAGTATTGCACAATGGTCGTAGTCTGTTTCTAGCAGTCTGTTTCCCGTAGTGTGTTTCCCTTTGATTCACGAGATCATGATAGGCTGAGTTTGCGCGCGACACATGTTTATCTGGAGTGGGTGATCAGTGGTTCATCTCCAGTCGATCGCCGGTGGTGTGGCGTCCGCTGAAACGGTGCAACCCGAAGCGCTCACCCACCACGGGCATTGATTGGGAGGGGGATCGCTGGATCAACTCTCTGCGGGGCCCCCCGTTTCGCGTTTCCAGGCGGGAGAGCAGTAGAGTTCGAATGGACGACGGTGATCAGTGTGATCGATCATTGATGCGCCCGCCCGTCCGTGGCCCAGCGCAAAGGGGATCGTTCGATGTGGAAAGGCTGCTTGATCTCAGCCATCCTTTGCGCGTACGAGTGGCGTATATGTATGAGTGCAGTGGGCAGTGTGCAGTGTGCTACCGAAGATAGGTCCCGTACCTGGCCTTGGTGTGAAGGTACATCGATGTACTACTATTGTATCCGTATCTGTATCTGGTACAGTGCGTAGTATTAACCAGCACCGAAACTGTGGGGGTGGGCCAGGCTAATCACACCAGCGACCACCAGCAGTGGCCAGCCCCGGGCCCCCCTTATCGCGGACAATCGGGTTTGGGGCATGTGGAGCCGTACACAGTACCAACCACAGAATCGGCGCGGACGGCGGGTGTACTTGGTGGTACTTGCGGAGGCAGTGGTGGTACTGCCATATTATTACGGTCATGCATTTGTGGAGGATGCCTGTTGGAACTCGCTACTTGTAGTTTGTTTGTTCCCGTTTCCGCGGGCGTGTGGAGGAAACCGCCTTCCGTGGTGTGAAGGAGTTGTTTCTTTGAGCACGAAGTAATGAATCATGGAAGGGAAAACTCTTTCTTTCTAGTTGCTGGCACACGTAGTCGTAGCGCGATGCTAGTCAGGACAGGACAGTCCAGAGCCCCAAGCCCTCCGAGCGAAAGGGGTCGAAAAGGGCATCGCGGGCGCCGAATTAAGCCCTGTAGGCCCTGTCCCTGCAGCACCAGCACACCCGCAGCAGGCACAGCACACGCTGCACAGTAGTAAGGTACCTACTGTACAGTAGTACCTCCGTAGGGACTCGATAAGCCTACCGCTACGGGGCTACTGCGACTGCTACGCTGTAGGTACACAGCACAGCACAGCACAGCATCCACCAACCACCAACCACCAGGCCCACCAAGTCCCAAGCCCTCGCTCGCCACGCTGTCGCCCCCCTGTCTCTTATACACATCTAGATGTGTATAAGAGACAGGCACAGCACAGCATCCACCAACCACCAACCACCAGGCCCACCAAGTCCCAAGCCCTCGCTCGCCACGCTGTCGCCCCCCTTCTCCACCGGCCCCCCCCCCCCTACCAGGCACTGTACCATCGACCACCGAAGTTTTCTATCCCCCCCCCTTCCACCTCGTTATTCCTCCCCTTCCATACCCTTATACACTTCCGTCCTCTGTACAACTGCTTTTCTTCAGCTTCACCCAGCTGCTTCCTTTATTATCAATATCGCCCGGCCGATACCCTGAATTGTATTCACTCCTTCCTTCGCGCTCTCCCTGTATCCTGGTTGCCCGAGCACTCTTTATCGCGCGATCAGACACGGACAGAACACGGACAGAAACACACGCTCTCGACGAGACTTCGCAAACACTGCGCCTGCCATCAAAGAAAGGATTGACTCCTCTCGCCCAACTCTCATTATCACTCACGGTCCTTGCATCGCCCTGCAACTAAAATCAATCATCTATTTCTCCCTCCTACATCCAAATCGCCCTTGTCAACTCCGGAAGCCCGCGACGGAAACGTTCTATCATCTAGGCACCTGCTCGCTGTTTGTTCACGTTCGCGCCGGCCAATATATCAGGGTCACGAACCATCGGCCGGACTCCAAGTACCACCACGGCTACCACCACCACCACCGCCATCACCTGAAGGCTTCTGCTCTGCAACAAACAAGTCATTCAGTCTCCCTCCAGGGCCCTAGTACATTCGGACCTTCCTGAACCGTAGCCCCGTCCGCAACTGCCCATTAAGTCAACCGACTCACCTGCAGCCCTTCCGCCAATCATTCTCAGCCGAGACCTGCAGCTGCTCCCCCAATTAGCCGTCTCCATTTCCAGATTCGGATAATCGCCCACCCCTCCCTTCTGTTCGCCCAAGACAACCACAGGAGTACCGTTGGCTAAAGCCAGACGCATATCCCCAATTCCCCATATATCCTTTGTCGGGGCCAGAGTCCTGTTCCCGAAACAACGGCAGCAACAATGTCCATTTCTAGGTCTTTTACCACGAAGCGCCCTACAAGAACTTCAGATGTCTCGCCGCCGATGCCATCGAGAAGCTTGACAACTAAGCACCATCACTTCTCTTCCGGCACTATTAGACACAAAATCTCCGCTCCGATCGAGCTGATTTCCACCACAAATATGCTTTCTTACAATGCACCCGATATATATCCAAAAGCCGCATCCGCGTCTTCGACGTCCTCGCGAGCGTCGAACTCGGGAGATGATTCGGATCGGTCACCGACGACCGCATCGTCACCCACAACGTCGCCAGAAAGCTCCGATGTTGGATCGACGCCATCATCGCCTCAACCGAATCATCTTTCATGTTACTTTGGGGCGCCATCTCACCAAAGTAATCCAAGCGATCCAGTGCCGGCCATCCCACAGAGAGCTCTTTCACACACCAAGAAGAACGCGGAAATATTAGCGCGCAAGCGATCTACGTCTCGGATTTCATCTACAAAGAATAGCATATCAACTGTTCGGTCATCAGTCAACATATTCGCTCCGGAAGCTGAAGCTGAGGTTGCAGAGGAGCACCCGTTTGGGCACGAGCTTGCTCAGGTCACCGAGCTCGCGGAAGAATACGGCATATCCCAGGCGAAGATGGATGTTGTCGACGAGGAAGAGCAAGAGTTAATATCGAAAGGTCTTTTCAAATTCCGAGCCGAGGATTACATGTCCGAAATTCAAGGACTTTTTATGAGTGCCTTCGGTGATGTGAAGCCAAGCAGGCCAGCCATGTGGATATAACATATGAAACTTGTTTTAATGTTTCCATCATATTTTGGCTGGATAATGATCCCCGACTCGTCGACTTTTCGCTGTATATATGTTCTTCTGGCCATCTTGGTCACGTCTTCAAACTCGTATACCACACATGCTCAATATGGTATCTAGTGGGGTTTGCTTTATGGGAAATGATGGGGGAGTTCAATGGTTGGGGCCTGGTGTTGGTTTGGCGATGGTGCATTGCTAAGGGGCGGCATGGCATATGCCTAGGAGTTTTTAGAGCTTCGATACACTCTTCCATGTTTATAGGACACTTACGCTCTTTACGAAACCCCGGGGAATAATCGACGGCCAGACCGCGATGCCCTAGATACCTCAGATACTGCTTTTACAACTCATGTTGAATCAGATTTAAATTATAACACTTATTATAACTATATGCGCACGTTCATCTAAACCCCAATAGTGATTGTATTGATCTCTCAATTTTAATCTGATACGAAGTACACGCCTGGTAAAATGGCAAAATGCGGAGAAGTAGTGATTTTGCTTTACTGCACCTGTGCGTAGTTTCGATATGCATGCATAGATCGACGTCCCCGCGATGATTGTCTGATCTACCATAAAACTCCGATCTCCGGATGGTGGTCAAACGTCCTGTGTCTGATGCCCGTCATATCGTCCGAATAAACCCCAGCTCACCAACTCACCATCACCCACCCACCAACCTCCATATTGCGATAGTTTCAATTGCACCCAGCCGCCCGACATCTCTTTCTGAACAGTCCCAGAGCTTCGGGCATGTTCTACCACCAAATCT
This sequence comes from Venustampulla echinocandica, assembly GCF_003357145.1. NCBI lineage: Eukaryota > Fungi > Ascomycota > Leotiomycetes > Helotiales > Pleuroascaceae > Venustampulla > Venustampulla echinocandica. Next base: position 1,125,304 of record NW_022474208.1, read on the forward strand.
GGCCGATACGGGCTAGGTTCTTTCCTCACACCTTATACTCTTTGTAACAAGATCGTCGGGTCGCCGAAAGGAGATATCTAATCTTTAGGCAATAACCCTTGGGAGGAATCACAACAAGTAAGTCTACCTAAACATGGCACTTTCTGCATCTGACGATGTTGTATATAAGTTGCCGCAACAACCACATCCACGACCATGGCAACTGTATCTGAAAATGCTACCCACTAGACATATACCTGATGTATTACTTGGGATCACTCTGGCACTTCGATAAATCGCACTTCTAGAGCGACTGCCATCTGGGGATATAGTTAAGACACCAATGCCGGGTCCACTTTGTTACAGAGAGCATTTCTAAACATGCGTCTTAAAGCTCGTATCTACGAGCCGATCGGTCCCTATCATCGTATACCTAAATTCAGCACTTGGGACTTCTGCTAGCATTATTTACTACTACATCCTACCACGCAACTTCTTATTCGATCACGACCTTTATCAAAAGATTGTGGGTTTCGGAGGGTCATTACTCGATTCACTCTCTAGCTCTCCGCCGTCTGCTGTTGCCGGACGACGATTTACATGTCCTGCTTCGGACTAGGATACACCTCCAACTCTGAAGAAGATATATTCAGACCAGGCTCACTAATCTCCTTCGTTATAACAGGAAAATACCTATACGCCGGTATTCCGAGTAACAGGTCGACAAGCTGTACGAGACCTACACTTTCCTACACTTTCCTACACGTTACGTATCTTATATCCAAGCCTATTGTCAAACTTACTCGTAGTGTAATGTTGAGGAACCAGACTTCACAGATAGAGTCAGGGAAGTTGGAGATAAGCTGTTTTTTATCTTACTCTGCTACTACCTGCCCTCCTATCTCTACTACTATCGCTTACTATACTCGTGCTAAACACTATTCCGCTTATTCTGCGCTTTCTTGGAGAGTTCCATATTCATCATAGGGGGGTTCTCGTAGGTCTCAATGCTGACGACGTCGTAATTCTTGAAAAAGTCCGGGTTGCGGCCAACGGTGTTTAAATATGAATAGTTGTTATCTGTACCAGCGATGATCTTAAAATGTTCTCCCTCGGGACCAGGGGCATCCTTCTTCAAAAGGCACGGCTGGCCGGTTTTCCCCAAAGCCTTGTGCGCCGCAGTGATGGCCTTCTGAGCCTGGTTGTTAATGACATTTTCCGAGATCAAAAAGACTTTTTCAGCAGGCTTGAGCATTCCGGATAGCTATTGGGCTATTCATTAGCACACAAGTATGAACAGTATTTGGGGCATTGGAGCATACCTGGGCAGTCTCATAGGTTAGCTGAGAAACGGGGACAGCCTTGGAGTCCTTATCCGGATTTTCCACCGGACGTTTGTTGTCGTCCAACACGTTGTTGCCGTTGTCATCTAACTTGTACCTGTTGCCATCATGCTCCGCGAATCGATTATGGGCAACGAAAGCGAGATACTCCTTATCGTCCTTCTTAGCCCTGCCAAAGCTCATTTTGATTAGGGGCTCAAGAAGGTTGTCCTTGGAGTTGACGCTATACGTCTTCCAGCCGTTTACGCTATCGAAACCGTACTTCTTGTCAAGGCCCATTTTCGGAACCGAGTCGTCCACGCCCTCGAACTCTGGCTCTTCCTCAGTGTTGTAGTTGTCCTTCTGGCGCTGGGTATAATCTACATTGCCCTTCTCTGGACTAGCCACCAGCTTAACTCCCTTATCACCGCGCACACCCAGGTCCGTCTTCTCCTTCTCTGTGAGCGTGGCGGACGGCGTGGAGTCTTCCGAGGCACCGCAGCCGAGACCTCTACACCAAAGGTCCACGTCTTTGTTGTCACCCGTTCCGATACGGACAGGATGACCGCTGCCATCCCCGCTAGGAATCTTGTCTCCCGTTCCGATATGGACAGGGTTGCCGTTGCCGTCTTTATCCCCATGGGGAGTGTTGTCTTCCACGCCGCCAGGACCTTTACCACTACCACCTTTACCGCCGCTCCCGACGCGGATCGGAGCCGCTCGAGCATGGTAGTGACTGTCGTACTTGTACACTATTGCTTTTTGTCAGCTTCCTTCATTACGTGGAGCTGTGTGTTTAACCACATTGCAGGATGCGTTCTCACAATCAACTGCCCCAGGTGAAGAATTGGGAATTGCTCTGCCCAAGCTTTCAGGCAAGCTGCTAAGGGCAGCTAAGCCGAGTACAATACTTCCAATGTTGAAACGCATGGTAAATGAGAGACAATAGACGTTCGAAAAGTTTAAAGAATGACTAAACACCGAGTGTAGTAGGTAGTGGCTGCTTGGAACAGTGATCGAAGTTGTGAGTTGTTGAATCTTTTAGCTACAGTTGCTCAGTAATTAAATATAAATCAGACTATACATTCGGCCCCAATGTGGTTCTAAGTGCATCGCATGTTTTAAGGCGCGGTTGGAGTTGAGCCTTCCTACCGCTCAGGATCATTGTTGCACGAGTCCGCCAACGCAATATAAAAAAGTGGATTAAAAGAGCTACGCCTTGAATCCTACATAGCCGCCCGACCTAGCCACCCCCAATGTTGCTTCGCTCGTATATCGGGATAATAGAACCTACAGCTCTCCTCGAGTCCCAGGGGATCTCGTTTCAGGTTGATCAATATAGCTTCACAAGGCTCCGCAAAACCCATCTCTGTCACGACAACAATCGTAATCTTTGGATACAGCCCGTTGTTAGATTGCAGCTGCCTGTCGGGTGTCCTACTGGTAGTTCACTTCCGAATCTGCTGCTGGTTCAGCAGGGAAGCCACCCGGAGCCTTGAATGCAGATCCAGCCCATTCCCGTACAATCGAAGTATTCGCCTCCTTCTCAAACTTGCGTAGGGAACTCCTATTATCTCCCGTATACATATACTCTGGAAATGATTTCTAGGTAGGTAGTTAGAGTTATGGTATTATGTTTTATCCCCACGCGGCTTCAAAGAGTAATACGTCACTGCAAATAATTTAAAAATCAGCTAAGGAATCAGGGAAAAGGTGTCTTTACTGAAAATTGAATCTCTATCAACAGAGTTTGGCTAAAACTATAAGCAAACACTACAAAAGCATCAAGAAGAATCTTCAGAAAATAATCCAGCAATCTGTACTGAGTAGAAGAACATAAAACTCGAGACCAAAACACATTTGCATCCAAAATGTCTTGACTCAATGCAAATTCCCGCCGCAAAAGGTCATAGAGCAGAGGTTTGCGTGAAAAGTTCTCGCTGCATTTACCAGGATGAAACATCAACATAATCCTTTTGTGGAACGATACGCCCGGTGCTATCGTCCCTTCGAGACTTGGCTTTGGCAATCATAGTGTTATTAGTAGTGTCAAAGCAGCCGGTCTTAATGACGGTCGAGCAAAGAGGCCACAATTCCTTCTCGGACATGTCGCAGAACAGACCCTCGTGGTGAGACACAAAGTCAGGACCCACAGAGTTACCGCTATTGCAGAGCTCCATGGCACTGTGGGCGGGGTTGCCGCTGGTGATCAACTGTCCAGGGAAAACATGACGCTTGGTCACAAGGGCACGACGCTCCCGGGGGCTGCGCTTCTTGTTCTTCGGAGGAAGCTTTCCAGTCGAGGCACCATTGACAAGAACCTTCTCCCTATCCATGTCGACGAGGTTTTGGTCGTATTCCAAAGGAGGGTTGAAATAGGGGAGGAAATAGTCGCTTTTCAGGTCGTCGTAAAGTTTGAAGCGCGGCTTGCTCTTGCACATGGTATCCGGATCGTCAGCATACGCCTTGGCACGCTCCTTGGTCGCAGTAAAGTCGGTAATATGGATGCCCATGCCCTGAGTGGTGATGCCGTTTGAATCGTCGCCGTCAATCCACACACATTTTGGTTGGTAGTTGTCGTCACCAATGATCGTCTGGGAATTATACCAATAACCGCCACACTGGTATCCCACGTCTCCATACCAGGCCTTCTGTTGGCCATCTGGCCACGTTACGGAGATATAGGAGATGCAGAGTGCGTCGTTTCCACCCTTGGAAACTGAGATGTACTGTGCCTGGCGCCCTTGCTCCTTAGAGCTGGCAGAAACTTTAATGTCTTTGAAACCACCGTCGCTAATGACTTTCTTGCTGCCACGGGCTTCGCCAATGTCGCGGCCCATGACATCAAAGATGCGAATGCCAGGTGTGTTGCCGCTAGTAGCATCGCTCCCTCTGATGCTGGTGCCAACGCCGATCCGGATGGTTGTCTCGCTATCGGATCTATCAGGCAGCATTGATTTGAGCATCGGAGCCATAGAGACAACACCGAAAATTAAGCCAATGACGTTAAAAGCGGCAGCGGCCATTTGTCAAGAATGTGTTAAAAGATTGGGAAGAGCTCTCAGGAATGACCGTGAAGATGACCACGAAATGAATTATGGAATTGAGCTTAGCGAATGCTGTACAAATGGAATCAAAGAGCAGTTGTAGAGGGAAGCTGACTTGTTGGGTACCCTCATTTATGTCTCTATGAAAATCCGCCCCCGTAAAGTTCGCCCGTTGGCATTGATTGAGTTAACTGAGAAATCATCGACACACTGCCACACACTTACGGTCGTATTCCTACGGATTCTGTTGCAGCAGGATCCATACACCAACACGACCCAACTTTGGAAACCACAATCTCCTTCTATGCATGCTACTACTTTTTTATTAACTTGGGGCAGTGCTGTACGGGGTAGGGCGTTCGACTTGGGCCTGAAGAGTCTCCTTAGACAACGAGGATGTAACAATAAGGTTGGGGCTTGAAGCTATGTCCGGACCGCCCCGACTGCACCGTGCGGTCCGTGCGGGTAAAGCTGGGTGAGAACCAACAAAGCGTTGGGGCAGTGAGAATGAAATTTCTTATAAATAACTTTTTAAAAAGGTTATCAAGGATATAGGGTTAATACGGAAGTTAGGTGATCTCAATTGGTCGTAGTGGATGGAATAGCTAAAGTAATCGATAGTATTCTTGGTGGATGGAACGGATGGAGAGGTAAGCTCTCCAGCCCTGATTGGATTAATTAAGTGTGTGCGCTCGGCTAATAGTTCTGCCGACGCTAACGCCAAGGTCATATGACAGTCACATGTCTGATTCTTGACAAAGGTTTATATAATATTAAATATATACTTATTGAGAGGCTTTGTTTTAAAAACTCAACTAGCTTTAAAGCTAGTAAGGTTATTAGGAATCTAAGATATAACTTGTTAAAAACATTAGCTTCAGCTATTAAGCTAGTTTTTAAAAAATATATAGAGTCCTAGCTATATATTATATTTAGCATATAGAAAACCTTTAATAAACCTATATTATACAAAGTTATTTATAAAATACCGTATATACCCCTTAATATAAGCGACATATCGGGTGTTTTGAAAAGTTCCCCGGTGCGGTTGGTACTCGTACCTCGGATATTTGCTGAATAAATTTTGTGTTACCGCGCTTAACTCAGCCATCCAACATTGGGATTCAGGATTCTTTTTGCATAGCGCGATATCATCACAGGGCAGTTGTGGGACCCCTCAAATTGGCCCTTGGGGCGAAAACCAACAGTACACAGCAGGCAACCGCAGTCGGAGTGTGTAGGTCGTAAGTGTAGGTGAAAAACCTGCTCATCTCTCTCCCACTCCTTCACTTTCCACATTCACTTTTCGCATTTCCTTTTCATATTCATCAACTACAAGCTCGCTTTTACTAGTTGCAAGAAAGTTGCAACAACGACAATGCGCTTCCCGACCGCAAGCACCTCTAGCCCAATCGTCTTGTTGCCCTTGTTGTTCAGCTATGCTACCATGTCGGAGCTTCTGGGCTGTGACGCTGTTGGATGTCCTGTGGACGAGTACCGTATTGCTCAATGCAAGGTTGGGAATGCGACTTTGAAAGCCGTTGGCATTGCAAACGTAACCACCATTGCCGATACACGGCCATTCACCTGGACTCTTGGCCTCCAAGAGAGGCCGAGTGCAGGTAACGGCCCGCAGATAACCTTTGACCGGAATTTCTATCTCGGCACCCCACCATCTCTGCAGCTGAATGGTACGACTGGTTGCGCCCTCTTCTTCGAAGGCATAGCTGCAAATCTCACGGTACCCGAGGACAAAGTGGACAGCTTCACTTGTTCTGATGTTCTCAATAAGGATTGCGTCTCGGACTTGATTACCCAGGCGCAGTTAGCTGTTAAGGCTGGTGAGCCTGCCAAGGACTCAGACTTTTGTAACGAAATGCGCGAGTCCCTGGTTGACAAGCCGCCTTCAACCTGTAAAGGAGTCAAAGGGTCGTGGGGCACGATGGTCGCTCGATGCAAGTAATTCGCGTGTTACCTCCATCTTCTACAAAACTAACAGTCTATAGCTCTGACCGGCGACAAGCCTCTCGAGAAGACGGACCAAAGTCAATGCCGACCGACTACGGGTCAAAATTACGATTTATCTCTCGTCACCAGCCAGCAGCAACAATCCTCGAGCCGCGAATTGGAGCAGCTAGCTCCAGTTCTCTACGCTATCACGCCTGTGATGACCATCTTTAGGAAAGGAGATGATACAAAAGCTGGGCTGACTTGCCTCAAGTTGGTTGAGAGCAAGGCGAACCAGACTACTGACGACACGAAACCACAAGGCTCATCCGCTGGAATCAACACCCCTTTCATGGCTTATTTTGCTTTGGTCTCTTTAACGCTCGTTTTCGTGCTTTAAGATATAATTTTGGGGGCAGAGAGTGACTTATTTATCAACTAGGAGCTTTTGTGAAGCAGAAAATTTCTGTATATATAAATAAATACAATCGGTGATCAATTAATAGCTTGTATCTATCACCCTGGTAGAAATGCAGTACCACGAGTATCTACAACTACTATCTACAGTAAGACTAAGCTTGTAAGTACAGAAAAGAGCGGGTAACTGTACTCTAGTAAGATAACTAGCCAAAGTAGCTTCGCACCCATGATAGCTCAGATGTGCCACTTTAAGCCAGCGTCTGGCTGCGGAAGAGTACCGTAGCTTTCTTTTTATATTATTGTTAGAATATAAGAGCCCCCTGATCAGCTGAAAGTGCTACTTAGCACCTTGGCACTAATATTGGCACATATGGCCCACTTTTACCTATATATAACAAGGATTCTCCTCCACCTCTATTGCTAGATCAATCAACTCTTTCTACCTCTTTATCAGTGCCTCTAAAATATCGACAATTATAAAATTATAAATAATTTACTTTAAAACTGGTAGCTATACTATCTATCAAAGTAGGGTAATTCGGAAGTAGTCAGGGATCATACAGATCGTGGGAATGAGGTGGAATAGTAAAGAAATAGGATGATGGAGAGCTAATTACAGGTGGTGGAGTGAGCCTATATAGACTGGCTTCGGGAGTGCTTTCGAGGCCTGATTTCTCAGGCAGCACAATTTCTGATTGCGATGGCCCGTCATGTGACGGACTACTACAGGTTTTGACAGTATCTATAACTTACTTTTATATTAATATTAGTTTAAACTCTTACTAATATTTACTATATCGCCTAGTTTTAAGTCTTTTTATTGAGCCGTTGCTATATTATTGAGAGATAGAGTACCGATCTAGGAGCATGTAAATCTGCACCTGTTTGGGTCGTGCAGGTGTTGGGGAGGTCGGACGTAGGCCAACGCCTCACCTTAATTACTTCGTAGTAGGTTATCTACTACTGTCTCTTAAACACCCACAACCTTTCGCAAAGACCTTTGACACACCTACAACACCATGCAGCTCTTGGAACTCCCTCTGGACATCTTGAAGATTGTCATTAAGTTCACAGTACAAGAGCTCAGGTTGAAGTCAATGAAAACCCGCCTTACATGCCGTATGTCCTTCATCATTAATACACCTCTCACCTTGGCTAATTACCAATAGGCACGTTTGCAAACGAAATCTTCGACGCTGTAATCACAACAAGAGTCATTGAGGACGCTGCGATATATTCTCTGGGCCTGTTCAGGATCGCCTACCACCACAATGTGATTGCACGATACCTCTACCACCGGGTTTGTACTGATGGATCTGTCACCCATCCTTGGATTACTACTATTCGCGAGACCAGCCAGATGCTTGCGCAGCATACTAGTTTGGAGAATGACGCTGCGCGAGTTGAGCTGATAGAGCGCGGCGCTTGCTTATGCTTGGCTGTGAACGCAGGCTGTGGCGTGTTCAGGGTAATGAAGAGAGAAGAAAAGGATGACAGAGCCCAACTTGAGGGTTGCACTTGGGCCAACTGCCTTGCTATAGCTGCATGGATTGGTGACAAGACTCTGGTAGAGGCGCTCAACAAGGGATCGGATCCACCATCGTTCTTCGGAAGACCATCATGGGCTGCGGCCGCCCAAGGGCATGCCGACATCTTGCAGTTCTTCCTGGATGAAGGCGCTTTGCCCTACGAGCCCACTTTCGTTGCAGGCCCGAACTTCAGTCGCTCCAAGAGCCCTCTCGGTGCGGCCGCGTACATGGGCCAGGAAAACACTGCCCGTCTCTACATACGGCCGCCGTACTATTGCTCTGAGACGCAGCTCGAGGAGAAAACTGCCGTTTACTTTGCAGCGCAAGGCAACCAGCCCACAACTCTCAAAGTTCTACTGGAACACTGCAGGGAAAATTCAACGCCGCAAGAGTTCCTGTCCATCATCGATGGTGCCCTCGTCTGGAGCTGTAGACGCGGGGCCACCATTTGTGCTCAGATTCTCTTGGACTATGGCGCCGATGTAAACGAGTCAGACACTGCTCCACGCTCGTGTCTACAGCTAGCTGTGATTGCTGGCAATGCGCCAATCGTCAAGATGCTGCTCGATGCGGGCGCTTCGCTTGAGGCAGACGGCATGGTTCACCGGCGTTCCTCTACAATATTGACGCAAAGGAAGCGTCAAAAGGATGCATTGACAGAGGCTTACCGTAGGGACAATACGGCGATTATAAAAATGATAGAGGACCGACGAGAGCTGATTAGGGAGGGGCTTCTAAGGTAGTCCTATTGGTTTTCTTACTAGTTAAGTGCCCGACCAAAGACAGTTTTATTGTTGCTCAGAATCATCCAGCTACTTTCGTAACCTTATCGACTTCGCTCTAAACATTTGGCAATACTGGCTAGAATATTGCTCCTTCTCTTTAAGCTTTGTAACAATGAATCCGGTTATATTAGTACTCTAGTATACTGACACAATTCGATGGAAGTCGCTTCTAGACTCTTCATATTTAGTAAATCTCAGCTAAATATAAGTCAAATAGATTATATAAACTATCCGGATAGTCCAACGTAGACAGGGACTAATACGCTCTCATTCTAATTTCTTAGCCCTTCTGTATTATATATATAGAGAGAGTGTCTCTTTTCCCAAGAGACTGCATTTCTATTTCAAACGCTTCTACGAAGTCTGTATATACGCTACTATAAGCTTCCAGATCTTCGCTATTAAGATTATTAAGTAAATAACTTATTAGCTGATATAGTAAGCGTTATGTCACCATTAGTCGAGTATACTTACTTGAGATTAATTACCGCTATAATATACTACTAGCAGTTACTATCGACAAAGATATTACTTTAGTAAAGTTCAAACGTTCTGTGTCCGATGCCCGTCCACTTGGAGATCTTTCCACGTGCCCACTGGGGTTTCCGGAGAATTGATCACGTGCCACTAGGAACCTCGCTTGTTGCGGAGGAGCTAAAACGTCCAACTTTTCTATTTTCTAGGTTCAACTCCCAAGGCTACAAGACAGCTCTCCGCAAACATCACTCCAAACACCACAATCCCCTACCATCATGTAGACAGTAATCTCAAGTAAGCTCAATATCCTTTTCCTCTCCCCCCTTCACTATCTTGCAAGGCAGCACAAAAACAAATCTGCGGCCACCGCATAACAACATGATGAGATCCCAAAAACCCTTATACAAATCTTTAGGAAGAGCCGGAAAAGGCCGACATCCACAAGATATGGCGTGTCTGTGTTGGCATCGCCATATGCAGCAGGCGCGTCGTGGGTGTTAGCGATGCTTATAATCTGGGTTTCTGAAGAAAAAAACAAAACAAACAAGCTTTTGTTTCTGTTTATGTTTTGTTGCTGCTGCGCTGTGGGAGTGGGGTACAATGTGTTAATGATTGAAGTTACTGGACGCTAATCTTCGTGTTAACTAGGAATCTTCGAGGCGGATTCGGTTTGATGCTGTTGGTAGTGCTGGGAGTATCGAGAATGGCTGAGAGATGTCGTTATTCGAAACGGTGCCAGGATTCCGCTTCTGATACTTTAGGGCTTTGGTGTCTGGACAATGAACATTGATGAAACCTCAGGCTGGGTTCTGGGACGGCACACCGGCTAAGATCCCTCCTGCTGGGCTGTTTATTCATTGATGTTTACGGCAGTGGCTCCAGAGGACAAGGCGCATCTGGGAATCCATTTGACAGTCTATCCTTTGCGGTAAGGGCTATATCTAGACATCTAGGTCATACCAAACATTCCTTATATGGAATGATGTCCATAGGATCACAGGAGATTGCTTTCTACGATCTGTATCTCGGATGGCCAGATGTTTCTGCCTCTTCGAGCCATTGACCAACGGTAGGTAATTTAGTTTCATATCTACATTACTCCTCATCACTAGGAGCAGGACAGAACATGAAATCAAAGATGTTTAATGACGGACAGGAGAGGATTTCTAAGCAGAGTTTTCAAGAAACAAATGATGCCAGCAAGGGACCTGTTGCCAATGCTGTGCAGGGTGTACTTAAATAGACCCACGCTGCATAATATCAACACAATACAATATATCACACATACAATGGGCAATTTTACACTTGCTACTCGTGGTTCCTGTATTCACGGAGGCTTGTGATTGTGATTGTTACATGTAATTTAATATTCGATTTGCTCCTATTAGAGTGGCATATGAATAGTTCGGAGACTTAATATACAATTCTCAGCCCGATATCCGTACTCGCAGATGTATAGCCCTACTATCTAATAATACTATTTAACTGACATCAGCTACCTTTTAAGGTCTACTACTTCGAAAATATATATTACTTCAAGTCGGAGTGGGGCGTGCGTGCATCGACGAATAAAGGTGGTGTGGTTATAAACAAACTCGCCACATCGACTTACCTAGCACATTAAGAACATGATAGAATGACACCAGTTGGCCACTAATAACCATATTCTGACGCCTCTTATCTCACGGCCGCGACTCTCACAGCCCAAAAGCACTTCCATCTCGCAACCACAAGAAGCCGCTCTACACATAAAAATATGGCGTCTGAGATCCCTTCCAGCACTGAACCCACAATTCTTTTCCGCCCCAGCAAAAAGCGCAAAATATACCGCTCTCGCGCCCACGATGACGACGACGTCGAAATTCCCTCTGTATCTCCTCCTCCTGCCGCAGGCGCAGCACCTCAAAGCCTCGACGAGCTCATCGTTACTACCAGCGCCACCAGCGGGAATGATATGGGGGATGTAGTAGAGGCAGAGGGAATTGCCGTGCCTATGTCTGAGATCCTGCGGCTGCGCAAGCAGCGTAAGGGACGGTTTGGAAGAGGCGTGGAATTCACAGCCGAGAGCGCGAATCGAGCTACGAAGGAGTATGGTCGGGAGATGGTAGTTAGCCGTGAGGATGGGGATGCGGAGAAGGAGGATGTCGAGGGCGAATCCAGCGTGGCTAAGGGCGTTCCGAGGAGATTTGCGCCGCAGACGGGGACGGTGGGGGATGTGGATAGGCATATGTGAGTGCATCACCATTTTTCAATTTCTGCTAGGAGGGAGGGGGTTACACAGTGGGATTTGAACTGCATAAGGAGTGGACAGTGACTGACGAAGGAAGGATGGCCTACATAGATTCTCAATTGGCTAAACGACAGATGGAGGGCCTGCAACTTACGGAGAAATCCTCCCATGCAACATTGCCATCCGCGGACAGTCCAGCCAAGCCCGAATTCAACGTATCTGATGGCTCTGCGAAAGTATCGGAAGTCCACCGACAACCTGCTGCGCAGGGGAAACTGATGGAGATTGACCTGGGAGATGAAGCCCGTCATAGAAATGTAGAACGCACAACTCAAGCTACTAGACGTCTAAACGGGGAGGAGATTGAAGAAGAGAATACGCGGAGTGGCAAGCCGGTTAAAGTCCGATTAGGGAGGGATGGAAAGCCCTGGAGGGGACGTAAACGGAGAGGTAGCGATGATATCAAGCGGGACAAACTGGTTGAGGAAGTCCTGAGAGAGAATAGACGTAAGTTACCTCCGCGCCACCTACTTCTGAAAATAGACCCATGAGACTGATTTCCTCGCAGTAGAGATATACGACGAACCGCAAGAAGAACCGCCTAACCCCGGGGATAACGACCAAGCTGCAGATGATAGGATAGCGGAGGCGTTCCGGAGGGAATTCATGGACGCGGTGTCGGCGAGACAGCGGAAGAAAGCGAATCCTGCTCCGCCGCCTAGTAGGACTGTTGCTGGGAAGAAGGAAGAGGAGCTCATGAAGGGCCCGAAATTGGGGGGTAGTAGGAGTGCGCGGGCGGCTATGCGGGAGACTATGTTGAAGAACGCGAAGAAGTAGCCGTGATTATGGCCATAAACTTATAATTAATGATAAAGATTTGAAGCATAGGACTTGAAACTTGTCTACAGATATGGTTATTTATATTCCAAGCCCTCGCCTGGTTTGGGTATCGGCTCATTAACTAACGTCTAAGTATGCTAATATCATTACAATTCCAGCCTGTTCCCCAATTCCAATTCCCCCAATCCCAAGGTAGTACAGGAAGATATCTGCATCCTAATCATGCTTGTAAACACACAGTCCATCATAACATTCATATCACATCCCTTCATCATAACATTCCTAGTCCTCTTTCAAAAAGCCATAGCATGACTCAAATACTTCTCTTCTCCAATCTCCAAAACCACTGCTTCCGTCCCCATCCTCCGGTTTGGGAACTTCTCACTTTTTGGGCTGACAACGCTCTCCACATGCTCCTTGTCATACTTCTGGATAACAATATTGGTCGTAGCTACCCCTCTCGTCTCCTTATCGCCGTCATGCGCACTAATCCACGCTCTTGCACAAAGATTCTGCGCGATTTCCAGCCCTCCGGGGAAACCGCTGCAGATGTTGCCTCCTAGGTACCAGGAGTTGGTGACTCGGTCGAAGCAGTGCAATAGCGCTGTGAGCGGTAATGCGGCTTCTGAGATGAGGTGGGATGTGATATAGGGCGAAAGGGTTTTGTAGCTGCAGCCGTGTGGGGAGTAGATGACAGACAATGCTCGCTCAGTAGCAGGGCTTGGGAATATTGACTGGCAGGAGCCTGGGGAATCAGGAGGCGTTAAGGGAAGTGTATCGAGGCTCAAAGTTGGCGGTCGGTATGTAATGCCTATTGCGCTATGCAGTCCTGTGAGATCCCCCTTTTGTGGCAGATAGGCGATTGTAACCTCGCCCATTTTCCCATTCGGACTGAGACGTTCGATGGGTATTCTGTGGATAGTGGATGGTCTCCGAAGTCGAGGGTCTTCCCATTTTGGGAGTGTGACTACTTTGTCGTCGTCGAAGTGCTTCCATCTTCTGATAATCTTGGCGGCGGCTGGTTCTGCAAGGATGATGGTCTTCCCACCACTTCGGGGTAGTTGTGTGAGAGTTTCCTTGTGACAGTGATCACTCTTGGACTGGCTTATAATCGCGAGATCTGGCTCGGGAATCTCGGCCAGAGATGAGATACATGGACTTGCTTTTTGCCGCGAGATCGAAAACTTGGAATGCCATATTGTCGAGGGTCCAGAGATCCAAGGATCGAGGAGAATTGTGAAGATCTTGGTTGATTCCCCTGGGGAAGGCGGTAAACTGGAGATAGGTTGGAAGGAGAGGAGGAATGAGGCATCTGAATTCAGATGCTTAACCGTTAAGGACATATCGTATCGAACGTTGATTGACTAGATCATGAAAGCCTCGGAACGTGATGGATTTAGTGAAGAATGTAAGGTGGCTTTAGACATTGACAAGTCGACACCTGGCACTCGGAGGGTCTTGTTGAACTTGGACTTGAGACTGGGCTTGACAATGTTTTGTACTCTGTAAGGACATGCTTGAGAGACAAAGAGATGAAAAACAAGACAAACGAGAGGGAGGGGGTACGAATTTGTACCTGCACCTGTATGTATGGTGCTACGTGTGCCGGGGTGACCAAAGTAACACCAGTCCAGGCATGTAGAGGGAAGGAGGCCCGACTAGCTGAACCGCGTGGGAGAATTCCGAAAGGGCGACCCCAGGCGAGAGAACCGGTGATGTTGTATCGTGATAGTTCAGTGATGCAGACCCCAAGTAGGTGTGGGTTGAGGTTTTGTACTGCTGACTGTGCTCCAATTTCCCTTGATAATTATTCTCTTAATGAAGGTACATGTTAAATACTCCATACTGTGAATAAAACCATCTCGTCTGGAGTTACGAGTTACGAACCCACATTCTCAGGCAGTCCAAATCGGGTTGTCGAAGTGTGTTTTGTTCTTTCCCAGCCACTAGTGAACGATTGCGTGGTTGACAGGTCTGGTTTCTGGCGAAACTGGGGTTCAGCCACAATAGCGCCCAAAGAGATGATCGGCCGGCGATCACAGTTTCTCCGATTTGACTGGGGAAGAGTTGACGAGTGACGTTTGACCTTAAAGTATCACTGGTTGGAAAAGGAGCAGGACTTAGCGACCCAGCCACAAACTCCTTACTCCTCTGATAAGGATGCCCTGAAGCCAGGTCCAGCCACAGATTTTTCTTGAGTTTAGCTTCTATCTACTGTACTCCATATATTGATTGATTGATATTGTAGTCGCAGATTCAAATTAGGAAAATTGTACTTGTTAGGAGAATCAGGTAAAGGGTTGGTGATGTGTTGCCTGGAAAGAGGTGTGGTCTCTGTAGGGACGGCACCGCATAGGCTTCCTTTTGATAAGCAAGAGGCCTTCCAAGCTGAGAAACCTGACACTACCAGCACTTAACCAACAAAGAATTGCCACAGAAATCCTTGTAAGATCTATGCAAGAGCTGTGAATGGGACCTGGGGATGGAATGAGTATCACGTGATAAGAAGAATCGCGATCCGACCCAGGGCCTCGAAATTCTCTCTGCACCCCCTTTCCGTTTGCTTCTTTCTTCATGCCATTTGCTTTTTTCCTTACCTATGATATTTGATTCCCATCGAAGAACGACTTATCTCTTCATTGCAGCAGCGACATCCCCCTCCCACTGTCTTCCAATGGATCAATCTACGTGGGTTGTTTTGTTAACAAATGTATTGCAACACTCGAAACGCTCCCTACGATGCCCAGTCGATATCTCGTCTTTACCTGCCTAGGACATCCACGAAGCACCATTCATTTACAGCTGGTATTTTCTGCGACTGCTCCTAATCAAGCATGATGATGGATATCACTACCAAGATTCCGCGCAGGCCCACCACCGACAAGCAGCTGGCACTATCTGGTCGGTCGACAGCAATAAGTACCTAACAACATGAATCCCCCAAAGCACCCGAAAGGCTTGGAATTTCTTTTTGTTCCTGGTACTGGGTACCTGTGTGTGTCAACGGAGAGCGGATGAGCGGGAGCGTCATGTGACGTAGCTTCAGCAGTATTTTCCAGGTCAAGGCCTTCGTGTGAATAGCCACGAGTCGGATGCTTTGCCTGCAGTTGGCTGGCTGGCTCCTTTTGGCTGAGAGCCAGAGTCTGAATCGGAGAGTGGGGATAATCGGCAGTCTCGTCCGAAGGCTATTCACGTTCCGGAGCAAACCAAGCTTCTGTTCTGAGCAAGGCGACGGATCTCCCACAGTAGGAAGCTCATTCAGGTTATTGCAACCGTGGGCTCGGAGCGAAGCTTTGCACGGCGACAATTGGTCCAGGTTCAGGTCTTCGGCGGTGGTCATTGGGCGCAGTTGGGCACTGGTCTGATCAAGGCCGTCTCAATGCATGTGGGGGGATCTCCAAGAACGTAATGTTTTGGTGCTTGAGTTGAGCAGCCAGCAGTGGTGTTGGTGATGTGATCCCCGCCGCAGCAGTGCCCTTCTGTGGTCGCACACGGTGCGCTCTTCAAGAGGCTGTGGTTGTGGCATTGTGTGGTGTTGTATGGTGTTTTGTCCTCGAGTCGAGTACCTCCAGTGGACGCTGGACGCTGGACAGCTCTCGCGCTCTCACCACTGAAGTCACCACTGAACACTGCACTACTCGAGCACTGCACTGCACTACTGAGCGCTGAACGCTGAACGCAGCTTGAAGCTCCTCCTGGGTGAAGCTTAGCGAGCTCCCCTCTTTGCCCCTCACGCTGCTGCTCCCCCCGCTGGCTGCCCCCCAACCTGAACCTGAACCTGAACCTGAACCTGAACCTGAACTTGAACCTGATCTCCCCCAAAACACTCCCCCATCTCCCCTACCATCCAGTAACTCGGCCACAGACCACACATTCGTCAAACACCAAGTGTGTGAACCCACAACAGCCAGAGGGAACAACAGCTTTGCACCGAAGCTGCCACGCCCTGCGACCGACAACTATCCAAGCTACCTTCTGATCGGGTTGGTCCTCTGTAGAGCTTCACAACCCTCTCGCCCGCCCGCCGTTTATCATGCGAGTCTCTGCGATCGCTCCCGCTATCGCCGTCAATTGAGAGTCGCTCGAGCTTCCGTGCGTGCAATCGCCCTCGCGATTACGATTACGATTCCCACCCCAACTCCCCGGGTATGGTGGGGTCGACTCTGATGATGCCGCCTCGATCTTCGTTGACATCGTCCTTCTCCGTCTCGGACGCAAGCAATGAGGTTGTTTGTCCCTTGCGGAATCAGGATGGCTCCAGCTGTCGCAAGCGTTGCCTCGGCGTGAGTGTTTCTGCTCTGCTCTGCTGCGTCTGCTTTGCCCCCATTGAAATTGAAGTTCATGCTTTGCTGTTTTATCCCGTGCACTCATGGTAACATGGAATTTGCATGCGCAGGAAAAGCGATACAGGTCTATGCAAGAGCATATCCGAAGAGCTCATCCAGAGCAGTATATCTCAAAGCTGCCCGCGACGGAGGAGAGCTTCCAGCTTATGATCAATACCCCGCCACACAAACCGCCTCCATCGACAAACTCCAATCCAGAGCTCCACGGTCGAGATTCCTTCCGCTTCGCAAAGCTTGGTACCACTACTAACACTCTATAGCATATAATAATAACGACCGAAACAGTCATTATGGCGACGATTCCTCCCGCAACACTCCTACCAGGAATCTGGACGATCTCCAGTCTGGTCTGATGCTGCCAGCCGCTAGCGCGGCTGCAGCCCTCGCACAATTACACAATCATAAATTAGAGAGGGATTGGGATTCAGAAGGGGTTCGTACTTTCGATGGCGGAGAGCATCGATTTTCGAGGCATTTATTAACCATTTGACAGGACTGGATGTCGGATTCCGAGGCCCACAAACATGCTATGCGATCTTCCATAGAGCTGCCGCCAATATATGGGAATAACATCGAGCCTACGAGTGAACCTAACTCTCATCTAAACATGCACCGGCGGAGAGAGCTTTTACCTTCCATTTTATCGGCGTCACCTCCTGGTCGATCATCCACTCTACCCCCCATCCAAAGATCCACACCAAACCGCCCACGAAAACAGTCAGTATCCAAACGTGCTAGAGAACCGCAACACAAGCGACAGAAATCCCGAGGCGAAAACGCCCATTTGAGACGTATGAGCTATGATAGAAAGGCATACTCGGCCGAGCCTTCTAGCGGACTATCCGCCACTTATGGGAAACGATGGGAAGATCTGATCGATGCCGCCACATCAGCTACCGAAGATGTTGACGAGGACAGAACACCCGTAAGCTGCTATACATCATATTTCTTACACTCATACTTACCTTCTAGGTCCCCCCATCTCCTATTTCAGTCAATAGGAATTCCTTGCCACCGTTCTCCGCCTCCCACTTTCAAGGATATCAGGCTTCGCCCCTCCAGCAAGCTCTTACTCCACCATCAAATCTCCCAGAAGCTCCAGAGCCATTTCCATCCGTCGAAAGCGCGGAGAGCGGAGATATTTTCAATATAGAGTCTCGTGGTCTTGGTCTCTCCGACTCGTCACCCGGCTATTCATCCCAGAGTATACAGATTTACTGTGCGGCATGCCAAGGAGTCTCGCTACTTAGAGAATCATATGCATGTACAGAATGCATATGTGGCATTTGCCAGGCCTGTGTCGATGTCCTAATCGCGGAGCAGGGCGCCCGCAGGAAGTGTCCCAGGTGCGCTACAATAGGAGGACGTTTCAAACCGTTCCAATTGGACATAAGATAATCCGAGATGGAGTTAAGAGTATTCTTCGAAATGGAGTGGTTTTGTTCTTATTTAATATAGAGGCGTTTTGGGGAGACTGGGTGGATATCGGTGTTCGTCATGTTTTGAATTTTGGTACTGGGTGGGTCGGGTTGGACATATGGGGGCATTGGATAGGGAACATTGAATGTTGGAGACGCCCTCGGTGGCCATTTAGTCGAACGAAAAGACACCTTTTTAGATAAAAAATTTACCATGATCTTTATTATTCCAGTCTGATATTGGTGAATGCCCTATATGATGTCAAAGATATGCGCTATTGAGGGAGCTTGACCAACCTTTCGAATTCCCATTTAAAGCTACCAAACCACTGCAAACTACATGCTTGCTTCCTATTATATCCCCTGCCTTGGTTTACTCTAACACTCGCCATGTTAGGACCTACAAAGGTGAACATATCTTTTAGCATATACGACTACGCCAACGAGTTGCTCAATGATTCTCTTAATTTACTTGAACCAAGACATAGCAAGACATATTTCTGTCGTCGCTGGTTTGGCTACGCAATGTCTTCTACAATTCACGCAATTATTACACTTCTTGAGTTATGAATATTTTAAGCAGGCGTTCTACAGGACTCTAGGGGTTCAATCGCCCGACTTCAACCTACCCTATCTGAGCCCCTAAACTCGATGACTAGAGAGGTCCTAAAACCATGTTCCAAGTTGGGAGAATTCAAAGTCATATGAGTGTTGAAAGCCGAAGATCAAGCAAAATCAATAGCCAGGATGGGAAGAAATATGGGTATCATCTTTATCTATGAATTCCAGTAGATCTGCGTAACGAGAAGCAACTTTTAAGAATGCAACGGGCAACGTAACTCCGAAGTTAACATTTCCTCCACACCCCTATTTCTGCCGAATGATTTCCGTCAAAAAGTCCTCACTGTTACACATTAGCGGACGCTCGGTAGTAAAGCAAGCGGCTAGGTAGGAGCAAATCGAAAACTTACAAGGACAGAGTTATGTAGCCATCTCGATCATCATCATATTTCTTAAACACGTCAGTCATGCGCTTCAGGCTGATGCAGCTCTGAACGAATAGATCGAAGCCAATCGCCCCGTCGCTCCGCTTATCATATGTCCTGAATAACGTCTCGACGAACTGCGGGCTGAGTCGATATCCGAATGCTACTAGTGCATTGGTGTATTCGTCGACGCTGATGTTTCCGCTTCTATCAGTGTCGAATCGGTCGAATAGCGAGCGCCACTAAAATGATCATTAGCAATCGAACCTCTCTCTCTCTCTCTTGAATTATATTTCTGGGAGAGAATCATACCGCTGCTAGGAATCCCCACAATCCACAGAATTCTTCGAAGCCTATGCTACCAGAGCGATCGGTATCGAACATGCGGATCATCATCTTGACCGTGTAGGGATCGAAGGATGTCCAGTCCCCGTTTACAAGGGCGGACCGCAGTTCATGTTCGGTGAGTTGTCCGGTGCCTAGAGAATATGTCAGAGGCATATAAATGCGGGAGGGGCTATAAGAGTTTCGTACCATCTTTATCGACGGCCTTGAATAGAGGCCATAGTGCGGGATCAGCGCCGTTTGGTGGAGCAGGAGATGGAGGGGGTCTGGACATGGGAGGGGTTCTTGAATGCGGTGGAGGGCGCGATCCGTGGCCCCCTCCAAGAGGAGGAGAGGCATATCCACGACCGGGGCCGGGCGGAGATGTGCCATAACCGTAGTTTGCAGGCGGCTGCATTTGGGGAGATAGCCTAGGTCCGCTTGATTGATATTGCTGCTGTTGATGTTGCTGTTGTTGTCTGGGATCGGGTCGGGGAATAGCAGGCGTGGGCTTGTTGTAGTATTGCTGCTGGTGCTGTGCTTGCTGCGGTTGTTGTTGCTGCTGCGGTGGAGGTTTGTTGCCTCCCTTCTGCAAAACAACGTCAGTCCGGTTTATATATCAAGGCAAGTATCATAGAGTGAATCAGTACCCTCTCTGGTTCTGCGAATCTGTGAATAGCCAAGTCAGCCTCATCGCGGGGAACACGTCAATCTCGGGGACGGTTTGCTTACGCAGGTAGGGAGTCCGGGTTAACCGTTCGATTATACGCCATGACGAACGATTTTCTATCAAGCTTTTGAATGTAAAGGTGGAGGAAACAAAATAACGACTATGGTATGGGAATGTGTAGGAAGTAAGTGGGGTTGTTGAATGCTTCATAAAGGTGCGCACAGCCTTGGCTCCAGCATGCGGCTGGGTACGAGTACTGTACCTGCGCCACGGAACACGGACCATGGCAGGGCAGACAGCTAAGGAAATGCATAAGGATGGATATGAGGCTTATGTCCGTTACTGTTACCAGTTGTTCAAGCTCTAGGAATTTAAATCAGTTCTTTTGTAAAGAACTGTGTCTTTAAATAAGGTACATTGGTACTATGGTTTATTAGGTAGCTCACCCAGTGTTATCCGGATCCGATGCTCAACCCAGTTTACTCCGTGGCTCCGGAGCAGGGAAAATCCCGAGAATTAGTCAGGCACTTAGCCAGGTCCGCTGGCGGTCCTTGCCAGCTTACATCGTGACAACACTTAATCTTCTACTCGTTCCTACACACATTTTTGAGTCTCTAACACCATCACGACACCTTGGAATCTCTCAGACCGCTGTGTACCTATGACACCTGCTGCCGATAACTGAGAGCATATCTCCGAATTAAAACATTTGAAGGACGTTGACCCCAATCCATAAAGCAACCGTATTGCTATTTGGAACCATTGTTGTTCGGTTGTGGTTCCGAGCCCGCCAGTATCCGAATAATGTCGGCCGATGGCTTAACAGCCGAAAAGGAAGAATTTTGGCTTTTTGGCTATGGGTATGTTAGGTATCTACCTATTGAGGAACCAGTACGGACACTGATACCGTTTCGTAGAAGCCTGATATGGAAGCCTCCACCACATTTTGGTGGGTATTTTAAGTTTCTCCCTGGACATCTTGATCTGAAACTTGCAAACAGACCAGCGAGTTCCTGGATATGTCACCGGTTACGTGCGACGATTCTGGCAGGTTGGTAGATAGTTCCCCTATTGGAGTTGGTATGATAGCTTATAGTTGACTAGGCTAGGTAAGCAGGAGAATGGTATCCATAAGTGCCACTTGTGCTGATATCCGCAAAGCCAAGATCATCGTGGAACCCCTGAAGCTCCAGGAAGGGTTGTGACGTTGATTGAGCGATCCTTTTGGGAGACGCTAGACGATCACCATCCTTCCGGGTCTGACAGAGTCTGGGGTACAGCGTATCGCATTCAACCAGACAAAGTCGCCGAAGTCCGGGATTACCTTGACATTAGAGAAATTAATGGTGACCGTCGATATTTTATAGAAGTTTTAGCGTTTTTACATTTGCTGATTATTATAGGTTATACTGTCCACTACACGGATTTCCATCCTGCTGATGGATCACCTGTCATCAAGACACTAGTATATATCGGCACGCCTGATAATGAACAGTTTATGGGCCCTCAAGATCCGCAAAAACTCGCGGAGCACATCTATACCAGCGTTGGCCCGAGTGGGCCAAACAAGGATTATCTTTTATGTTTAGAGGCAGCTTTGGATGGCTTGAGCCCGGAGAGCGGAGATGGGCATATTACAGATCTGGCCAGCAGACTTAGAGGGATTGAGAAGCGGCTTGAGCCAGTTCCAAGTCCAGATCAAGAGGCTATAGAACGCGAGCTTGAGAAACGGGAGAGCATAGACGGATTAGAGGAGACCGAGAAGCGGGGATTATGAGAAACCATTTCATTTTGCCATAATGCGTCATTATCTCCCAACCACTAGACTATACCTGCAGAAAATGCAGGCTTTTATGAGAGACCTTGATCAAAGCGATCTTGGTCGAAAAAAGGATATCTGAGAGACCATGTGTGACGACTGTTAGAACGTGACCGAACAACAGGTATTATCCCCCCAACTCCGAGCAAGCAAGGTCAAACCGCATTCAAGAGACCACGAGGCTGACCCTTAAGTACCACCCCAAAGGATGATAGTCCAAGGTCTACACACAATGAACCTTCGCTGCAACACCCAAGCTAACTTTTCTTGCCATCAATTCGTACGAATGCGCGAGGTCGGAGAGAAGATTAGGTCTAGCAAGCATCGTTTACCAGCGGCCGCCTCCTTGTTGCTGGTCGGCATACCCACCCTGGCCACCTTGATATCCTTTATCTGCTGGTCAGCATTTAACGAAACTCGGGTCTGGAGTCAAAGAACTTACCGCCCTGGCCGCCTCCATAGCCGCCCTGGCCTCCACCATAGCCGCCCTGGCCACCTCCGTAGCCTCCCTCACGGCCACCACCTCCATAGCCTCCCTGGCCACCTCCATAGCCGCCACCACGGTTGTATCCACCACCGCCTCCGCCGCCACCACGGCTGAAGCCGCCGCCGCCGCCTCCTGCGCCGCGCTCGCTTGCCTTATCGACACGGATAGTGCGACCATCGAACCTTGATAGGATAAGCATTACTCTCCCTGGCATGACGGTAGAGGTCTGGACTCACTCGATGTTGTTCATGGCAGTGATGGCAGCCTCGGCATCAGCCTCTTGGCCGTAACGAACGAATCCAAAGCCACGGCTACGTCCAGTGTCACGGTCCTTGACAACGACCTATATGCGCATATTAGTATGGTGGTTCAGGTGGTAATTGGTGATTGAGGGGAACTCACAGCCTCCTCTACGGCTCCGAACTCCTCAAACTTCTGACGGAGAGCATTCTCATCAGTGTGCCATGCGAGGCCGCTATAAGTGGGTTGTGGTCAGCACTATGCTTGGCAGAAAGAGTGAACATATCGCTGGCGCGAGGAGAGGAGGACTTACCCAATGAAGAGCTTAGACATGTTGGATGATGTTTCTCGAAAACCTGGCTTAAAGTCTCAATTTCCGCGCGGATTCACACACACAAAAGACCGCGCCATCGCGTTTGGTGGTAGTGACGAAAACGGACAGAATGCGGATCACACAAAGAAAGATACATCGAGGCAGAACAGGACTCCGCGGAGCGCGGACAAGGAATGGAGATATGAAGGTTATGTTATGAGTATGAGATCGAGGAGGACAGGTCAGCGCAGGCAAGCAGGAGATCAGACGAACTTCTTGAAGAGGTGAAGAGAGAGGGAGCGAGGGACGCTGGTCGAAGGGTTGGTATTAGTTTCTGAAGTGTTGTTGAATCGTGAGACTCAAAGATGGATCGGTCGGACGACTGAAAGGACAGTACGAACGTGATAGTATTGAAGTTGTTGTGTTGTTGGGGGGGGAGAGGAACTATCGCAAAAGAGGATTTGCGAGGTGAGGTGATGTGGGGTTGGTTGTTATGTAGGAGGGAGGGAGAAGGAGAAAGGGAAAAGGTGCAGTAGCGGGGAATATGAAGACTCTGCCCTGCCTTTCGCCTTTCGCCTGCGCGGCGCTCGCGTCCCTGCTCCCTGCCCCTCCTTCGCTTAGGCCGAGTTGCGCGCTAGCACGAAGCATAGTTGCTGCAGTGGGCCTTGATGCCTCTCTCTCTGCGTGCATTCTGCTGCTTTTACGGCGGGTTTATGGTTGCAAGTAGGTATTCTTCTATCTCATGCTCATGCCCACACTCTACTATTACTACTGTACGAGGTTGATCATTAGTTATTTGATATGATAATACTGCTTGCTACCTGCTGCTTGATACAGTGCCCCTCCACGCTATCTCCTTTGCAATATCCATCCTAGTTGGCACACACCAGCCACTCACCACCGAGTCCTCCAAAGGACGGGGAATGCGGGTGCAATGCAAGGTTATTCCTCCAATCCAGCCGCCCCCTTTTCTCTTTCTCTTTCAAGAGAGTGTCCTCCCCCTTCTCCTTCTCGAGGGCCACGCCGACTCCGTTCACAGGCATGCGGCAGCAGGCCGGATGAAAGCAACTCTGATCGTCCTACGTCCCTTCTGGGCCAGTGGGCGCATCTGCCCCTTGGCATCAAAGGGCATATCGGCGGTGGTGGTGTATACGAGCCACGGCACGGCGGATGGAGATATGGGGATAACGGGAGATGGGGGATCTGGTGTGTACAACAGATGTGTACATGTACCTCGCCCAGCAACAGAGCGAGCGCCGTTTGTGACTCTCGGCATCCAGGGCCCGCCCTGCCCAGTGCCCTTCTCTCTCCACCATCTCCCTATCGCTCTGCCTGCTATAGGGCATTGGAGTATCCATCCTCCAGCTATCGCCCGTAGCCATGGCTGGCAGGCAGTGGCAATGGCAGGGGAGCTTCTCGCTATGTGTGTGCTCTGTATGTGTGTGCTTGCTCGCTGGTGGCCGGTCTGGCATCACGCCTAAATATGCGTATGCGGGCGGACGACGGACAGAAACAGAAACAGCACTACACCAATGCAACGGCGTCAGGGTCTAAGACTCTAAGGATCTAGCTCGTGCTCCATGGTAGGGTTCGACCGTTTCAGTGTCTGGGCTGCTCCTCCGCAAGATCGCAAAGATCGCAATCCAGTCGGATTTCTATTACCCGTAAAGGCAGTCGAGGCTACGCTACGTATAGCAAGCAGGTGAGGTGTATAATAATAGGCCACAACGCATGTATAGTACTAAGTGGAGCCTTTAGCCTTCCAACGCAACATCATGATGGGAAACGGTTGAATTTAGGTCTTCCGTGGTCTTTGCAGTGCGAGTACGAAGGTTGAGACTTTCTCCCGAAGGGGAGTTAGCGGCGTCATGTGACCGCCATTGGTACGAGCAACGTCCCTTTTACGTTACAGATCGAGCACGATTATTGCGCGTCCGAAACCTACGAGACGAATGGCCAATAATGCCCAGCACCTGGATGGATGTCTAGATTTCCTTGAAAGAGTCTGTCTGTGCCGCCTCGAGGGTTAATGCAGTTGCTGCAGTTAATGCGGTTGATGCAGAGGAATGGCTTATTTGGTCGAGATGTGCCGGGACAAAGCACAGAACGAGTTACTACCTCTGTACAGTACGTACTTCATACATGTACTGTAGCTGGGGACAGAGAGCGTTTCGATTTGTTTCGTTTGGCTGCCCCTCCGTCGCCCATCTCCGTGCGCTCTCCACCGCCCAGCGCCCAACGCTCATTATTCCCATATGATATGATATGATGTTTATTCCCCATCCACCCTCCACCCTCCACCCTCCACCATCCCCACCCACGAAACCTCCGAGTCTTGCGTGATCTCTGCTATCGATAAGAGATCGAACCCTTGCTCGGGTGGGCGCCCGCCAGCCCCGGCCCCCGAGGCCCCCGACCTCACTATGTACCTCCGTACGGAGGATTGACGGGTGCTCCTCTGCTCCTGTGGCCAGAGGGCCAGAGCACGTCTTTCGATCGTCATGGTTCCTCCGAGCGCTCCCCATCGCTCGTACATACTGTACCGTATCCAACGGGAGCAAAGCACTGTTTCGCCACCCGGCATCGATCGGCCCCATCCCACTCACTTCCTCTCGAGCTACCGAGCCTCCTGTATGGGGGGGTTGGGGACTCTAAGATAAGAGGACCGCCGCCGTCGGCCTCCCTTGCAGAACTCCAGAGTCAAATTGGTCCTTGCGTAGCCCTTACCGCCACCAGCTCTGCCGATACTCTGTTCGGGAATACATACTTGTATGCTCTGGTCGAGTCTCACGAAACAATAATGGCTGGCTGGCACTGTGCCAGCATCCAATCCGGGAAAGGGTCCCTCCCGTCTGTTTTGTGTCTCTTTTCACATGGCCTGATCCACTCCGCCCGTCTTGTGCCCAGTCGACTCAAGAGAGTACGGTGCTCAGCACTGAAGCTAGGTCTACTTCTAAACCCAGGGTATCCAATGAACCTGCCTCGTGTACTTTTAGCAGCGTGCCGCCGCTTTTGGTGCATAGCAAGCTTCCTACAGAGGTATAGACTCACGCAGAGTTTGGTGCCCGTAGTTAGGCCTATGCGGTGCAGTACAGAGCAAGAAACCTTATTCCCAGCAACCAGCCCTCCTTGGACTGAAGAAACTGGCCGCTTATCAATCTCATTGTCATATATCAATTTTTGCTTTTGTAGAAGTTGCCAGATCTCCCATTGGAATATGACTATTGGACGCCCACGCCAGCCGCAAAGAGAGTAGGAACTGCTTACTGCAGAACTAGATGCATGACGTGGATTCCCCGGGACTCGTAGGGCTGTGGACGCTCACACCGCTTTTTGGCCCCTCGCCCAATCCTCGCCCGCTTAGGGTTTTTTCCTTTGCGAATAATCTGGTCTCTTGAGCAGAATCTACCTCTAGGACTCGGGTTGACGCACCACCCACGTTCCCCATGGCTACCAGGGACACCTGCGATGCGCTTGCATTTCTCAGATGCAGGAACAGCTAAAGGGCCTGGAACTATAAGTATAAAATTGCCACGCTGTGGTGGAAGGTGGCGAAATCTGGAGCCGTGCTGTGCGGTTGAAGATTAAGCAAAGGCTGGCTACCTCATTCTATCAAATATATATTCCAGCTGGGTTTGAGAAGTTATCAAATACTACGTACGGAGTTTCTATTCCTTCTTTCGGACGCGAGATTCAAGTTGTAGAAACGGACATATTTACCACGGTCGTCCTTTCCAAGCTATCGCTTCACTCTCGCTCTTTCCAATTTCGTAGTCGCAACCGCATATGCTGTAAAGTTGCATGTATAGGCCTGAATTTACCTATTTGTCCGAGCATTCAAGATCGTATTGTGGTGCCTTCGTTGATTCGCAATGCTTTCTGGTGAAGACCGAATTTCCATTTCTCATTGACAATTTCTGGCCCACGGGTTCTATATTCTGCGTTTGCGTAGCGGCCATGGACAAGCAACATCATCATGAGCGTCGCCGACATTCGCACAGAGCTAGAGAGAGTGAAACGCCTAGCCGAGTCAACCGCCATCAGATACTTCCTGATGATTCAGTATCCAACCTGATCCGAAGAGACAAGCAGAGCATCCCAGCGGACATCAGCATACAAGAGCAACGACACAATGGTAGTTCCATCCGACTCGGGAGGACTGGTAATGACGATTATGTTCAGAGATGGTTAGCAGAAGCGAAGGGTGACATTACTGTGGACAATGAAGTGGTACGATGGACCCAGAAAAAGTATCGTAAGTCTCAGCTACTTCGCTGATATTACTGGTTATCTTAACAATTTCTCAACAGAGCATGAAAAAGTCGAAGTTGAAACGGGACATCGCCATGACCGGAAGAAATTGAGGAGGAAACATAATTCATCCTCTGACAGCTCTCTGCTAGAGGCACCTGCTCGACCAAGGTCACACATGATGAATCATGAAGGGATCAACAAAACCAGGATGGGAGAACAAGAGGATCCCTTGCCACACACACATAAAAGGCGCAGAGTTGTTTCAATACCGTCAAGGGCTGGAAGTGCCACTGACGACTCGCGCCCACGGAAAGAGACCTTCGAAAAGAGACCCCGACACAAGATACGCGAGGAACGATATGAGCCAAACCCCCATAGTCGAAAATATGACGAGACGGATAAAAAAAACCGCACGACGACAAAGCGGCCGAAGAAAAGTGGTCAGAAAAAAGCTGCCAAAGGATCTGGCGAGGATTTAATGCATAATTTTACCTCGAAAAGCATCGGAGGAGAGCGGCTGACCGTGAGTGGCCCTGAATAGCCATATACAGAGCCTACCGTAACCATCTTTAGCTTCGCCCATCTTACGGTGTTGGTTTGTTCAATAACGGGCGGGCCTCCTATCCCGCAAAACGCAAAGGGCGTAAGTATCAGATTGTATGAATCTGTGGTCTCGCACTGATTTAAGTGAAATAGTGTCCGATCTCGCCTTCTCGGAGATGGAATTTCTCCAGCATTCTAACCGCCGTTCGCCCTCGGCCACTATCAAGCTCAGGAGGACTGAAAATCAGGAATATCAGGATAGGCGGCCGCAAAGGGAGCAAGAGATATCCGCTTTCTTCCCGAAATCTAGAAAGCCCCTATATGAGATAAATTGCAACGCTGGAACCGGGCAATCACCAACATACAAGGTACCTAGGGAGTTTGTGTCGCAGGGTCGGGACAAGAAGTCGTTGAGCGATCTGGAAAACCGGGCTCGTCTTGACAGAGACGGCACTTCAATTCCAAGGAGAATGCCTTTTATTGAAAGGAATTTAGGTTCCTCGAGTAAACTGTCTGGCGAGGCAACGACTTACGTGACCTGGTCTGAGTCTCAATTTCCCCCTGTGGCTGCTAATACACCATCACGACACTTACGAAATACCAATCACGGCCCTAACAGTTCAACACCGGACTCAATTCGTAATTGCTTGGAGAGCACTGGGATCTTTCGGAATACAGGTATCGAGCGACGTGGCAGTACCAGTGCGGTAAACGACAGATTTATCTTAAATCAAAGCAGACAACGACCAGGACAAGACCACATCTACCAAAATAGCCCTCTGGACGAGCATGATTTTACCACTATCTCGAGCAACCGGCACGCAGGATCTTCCCCCTACCGAAGATGCCGTGCCTCAATCACTCAGCTGCCCGATAACATCACAGATACAGGGCATCATATTGAGAATGCCCGGGAAGAAATGCCTGGGGCAACACTGAATAACCGAGACAAGATTGGTTCTATAGAGGTCGGAACAAACAGCATAGTCAATGATCTCAAATCTCAGGGGGGGGAGCAGCAAAGACTCAGTCCTCGTCCCGAAGACGGGTGCTCTCATGAAGCAATTCCGAGAAGCGTGATGCCGGAAAAGTCACCAAGTACAACCATTACTAGAGAGCAGCTCGCGAAGCACGCACGAATCAAGCACCTGTCTACTGCACTGCCAGTCACTGGCCTGGCCGGCGTTGGATGTAATATGACGGAGAGTAACGGGAATTTTATCGGTACACAACCACATATGCAACTCCCAGCAACAATCTCGAGGGGCCAACAAGTGGATATGCGGGATATAGTACAAGGGCCCGATTTGGAGGCATCATTTGAACCGACAGTTACAAACACAGAGGCAATTCTCAACTCCGTTGGGGATGCTAAGTCTGCAAGCCACTCAATTCCCCCAAGCGCTCAGCGGTCCGTACCTGATGAGTTTAATCTCCAGAGTCCTTCAGCTAGGGAGGGGATGCATTCTCAAAGTGGCATTTCATTGCCTTCCTGGGCCAACTATGTGAACAATCCAAGGTTTCAAGCCCCAAATTCCGATCATCCGCCGCAAAATTCTAACCCCGAGAGGACTAATAGTTCGGCTCCTCAGGGACTTCCGCTACGAGGAGGCTGGAGGTATAACTTTGGTGTAGCTACACGGTTATCTCCCTTGGGTCGAGTGGATCCAGTTTTTGTCCGTCAAGCACAACAAGATTATGACGCCCCAGGGGAGTTCATTCAGTTAGAAAGCTCCCAGATGGGCGACACACTCACCCCTTTCAAGTCTATGACTACCTCTTTAGCAAACAGCCCGGCGCCTGATAGCATGAGGTGTGACGAGAATGGTGTAATACTCCAAGGCGATGCCTACGACCACCAAATGTATGACACCAACGGCGGGCTAGTCGAGCCAACGTACACCGACATGCCCAACTTAGGGGGGAATTTTCACCAGTATTGCGATAACCATCTAGATGAAGTGGTCGATCCTAATACTCATGATGGCTATTGTGAGTATTACATGCCGACGCACGCTAGCGATAATCAAGCAGACATACCAATCGAGGTCACAATGGAAAATTACCATCACGGTGATGAAGGCAGCTATTCCATCCAAAGATTCTGGACACCTCACCGCCAGTATTGAAGAATGCTGTCTACCATAACGCCATGGCGTGGATCTTTTGTATGCAACTTATATATATTTTGTACTGTACATTGTTTTACTGTCTGGTTGTTTGACAGGTACTTTCAGAGTAGAAGTAGTTGGGGCGTTAGTTGCGAATACTAGATATTATTCCGGCTCTTGATGCTTCCACTTTTCTCTAAGAGCTTCGACATCGATACCGCAAGCTTCTGCTTTCTTCACAATCGCCTTGGCCTTCCCAACAACCGGGACATCAATCATCTTGCCGTCCAAGGTCCACGCCCCTCTTCCTGAAGAGTCAGCTTTCTCATCTCCAATCACCACCCGCATAGCCCACTCAGCCTCCTTCTCTCCAGGGGCAAATGCCCTCTGGGCAACCTCAACTTGACTCGGGTGTATGCATTGCTTGCCGTTGAACCCCAGCCCTTTCCCCTGCAAGCACTCCTCTTCCAAGGTTTTAACGCCCTCAGCCCCCCGGAACGAAGTACAGACCAAGTCAATAGTCGAAGGAAGGTCGTGTGCCCTCGCAGATGTAGCAATAGCAGAGCGCGCATAAAGGAATTCCGTTAGAGAAGGAGTCCTCGTAAGTGACAAATCGAGAGCGAAGTCCTCCGCCGCGAAGATCAAACCGCTCAAATATGGCGAGGCCTTACATATCTCATTCAGGTTTGTGATAGCTTCCGCGGATTCTATCAATGCCAGGATCTTTAACGGCTTTGACGATGCATCGGGAGAGGAGGGGTGCCGTTGCGGGAGCTTATGTCGCAGCACATCGGTGACGAAGTGTAGGTCCGATGCCCTATTTACCTTGGGAATCACCAAGGCGTCTAGATTCGGTGCTTCGAGCACGCTGGTGAGATCTTGCAGCGCGAGACCTGAGGACACGGCGTTTATGCGAACGCTTAGCTCGGAGATGTGGGGTGGGCGGGGTTGCGACAGGAAGGATACGATGCTCTGGCGTGCAGACGGTTTCTGAGCCGGTGTTACGGAATCCTCGAGGTCGTAGCATGCCGTGTCGACTTTTAGGGAGCGGGACTTTTCGAGGAATTTGGGGGAGGAGGAGGGGACTTGTAGATGTGGTTTTGTTAGTTGGAGTTGGAGTTGAGGGGCAGAGATAGCTACTAACTGTAGAGGAGCGCCCGCCGGAGAACGGCTGCTGATGACGTTGACATTTTTAGGGGGGCTTGGGTTAATTAATGGGCGGTGTAGAGCATCTGTCACCTTGAGGAATTTTCCTAAATCATGGTGTGGACATGGAGGTAGAGTTCGATATGTATCGAACCACCCTGAGAGAGCTCTCGAAGCTGTGATGTTCCTGACGCCCTCGGCGTTTTGGAGCTCGGCTGCATGGTACAAGTTATCGGTATCTGACGGGTGTCCCTAGGAACCCGTCAAGGCGTTCTAATAATAATCAAGCTACCTCAGCTAACCACACTCTCGCGACAGGGGTACTTGAGGCCATTGTGCGCGGCTTCACCAGGCAGAGGAAACATTGAATCGCATACCTAATATACTCTCTCGAAAAGCGTCTCTTAGAGAACTTGGTCTCTCCCCACCTCGGTGCTATCATCTACACGCCTGCCATGGAACAACCCCGTCCTGAGGGCTCACTGAGCTGGCGGCTCAGCTCACATCCTATAACGTTGCTGTGGTTCCTCGCATTTCGAATCTGTAAGCCCTGGATGCAATACTCCCTCTCTCTCGCGCAGCACAATCGTACTAATCGAGGCAATTTACGCAGCTTCTCTTCTGGTATATCTACTAGGTATCCTCTTCACAGAGAACTTGTAAGTTCTCCCCTCCCCAGCTCCCGCGTCCGGACCCGAATTGTTACCACCCCCCCCAATCCAACCAGCTACTAATTTACCACCCCCCAGCGTCCTCATCTTCATCATCACAATTCTCCTCCTCGCAGCCGACTTCTACTACCTCAAGAACATCGCCGGAAGACGCCTAGTTGGTCTCCGATGGTGGAACGAAGTTAACCCTCAAACGGGCGATTCGCACTGGGTGTTCGAGAGCTCTGATCCATCGACCAAGATCATAAATGCCACGGACAAGCGATTCTTTTGGATGGCTATGTATTCCCAGCCGCTGCTGTGGATTGCACTCGCTATTGTGGCGATCTTGAAATTTGAGTTCATTTGGTTAACGCTCGTTGGTATGTGTCCCAATATACATGCATTTTATATTTACCTATGCGGGAACATCGTACTAATGGGGATTTTATCACATATAGTTATCGCCCTAAGTCTCACAATCACGAATACACTTGCTTTCTCACGATGCGATAAATTCGGCCAGGCTTCGAATCTTGCGGGTAGCGCTATGCTTTCAGGAGGGCTTGCGAGTAATCTTGCCACGGGGGTGATGGGGAGACTATTTGGGCGATGATTATGTTTTATAGATGACAACTTATGGAGTAAGAGGAGAGGAAAATGGGATGTGTATATTATAATACCGTATGCATTATTTGGTTCATTGGCAGGTGGGGTATTACTGTATGGACTGGAAATACGTGTCCTCTTTGCTAAGTGTTTTGATATCCTGACATTATGGGATGCTCGGAAGTCCGCTCCGCCCTTTAAAGCACGATCAAGATTGCCTACACTATCCAAGGCAAGTAGCCTGGTGGGTTATACCTCGGATTGAAATTTTATTTTGGTTTAAACTAGCTTGCAAAGAGGACACCTGAAAATTGACATAAGCGATATATACTACCATGCGCTTCCTTGTCCAAAATGCTAGTTGCTATTCCTGTGGCTGTACCGGATTAACTGGAACCTAGGGCCTTGCAATGTCTCAGTACGAAGTGGTGATTTAATGTCGTGGAAGGCATAACTGTGGGGCACATATCATAGCCATTCATTGCATATAAGATGACTCGGTATAAGAAAGTTCTGATGATCGAGTATCCCAATTAACAGACTATAAAGCAACTCTTTGCCCCTCGCTATATCCACAAGTTCGCAGCAAACGAACAAGCTCGTGCACAAAAGAGAGAAGCATCTATCTCTATCGCAAAACTCAGTTCACAATTCACAGTCTCGCCTTTTCCGCATCCTGCTCGGCCTTTACCTGCTCTCTCAAAACCCGCTTCAAAATCTTTCCACTCGGATTCTTCGGAATCACATCAACAAACCTCACACCCCCAGTAAGGTCCTTGTACTTAGCCAACCGCTCACTACAATGCTTTTTCACAACCTCTTCATCTAAAGCCTGGCCTTCTTGCCCAGGTCTCCTCACAACGTAAGCGCGCGGATGCTCAGCCTCTGGGTCCGAGAGATGTTTTACTCCAATCACAGCCGCGTCAATGATGTGGGGGTGCGAAAGAAGAACCGATTCTATCTCTGGAGGGGCGACTTG
The DNA here is from genome assembly GCF_003357145.1 of Venustampulla echinocandica. Taxonomy (NCBI): domain Eukaryota; kingdom Fungi; phylum Ascomycota; class Leotiomycetes; order Helotiales; family Pleuroascaceae; genus Venustampulla; species Venustampulla echinocandica. The sequence continues at coordinate 1,158,775 of NW_022474208.1, forward strand.
GAAACCGCGGACTTTGATCAACTCCTTGGCTCGGTCGACGACGTAGAATTTCCCGGTTTTGCTGTCACAGTACATTATATCTCCCGTTTTGAAGTATCCTTCAGAGTCGAAGGCTTCGGCGTTTGCTTTGGGGTTCTCGAAATAGCCCGATATGATGATGGGGCCGCGGATGCAGACTATAGCTTGTTGTTAGCTACAGTTATGAGGTCTTGGCATCCGCATTTTCAATTTGCTACGATGACAGGAGAGGTGGTGGAGAAATGGAGAAGCGTGACAAAACATACGTTGCCCTCGTGTGTCATAGCCTGTAACGTCCTTTCCATTCTCGTCGATGATTCTAAAACGCAAAATATTAGTGTCGGCTCCAAGTTAAAAGATTGTGAGCGGGCAAGTGTACTTGACATCGCAATTGGGCACAATACGTCCTACGCTTCCGGTCACGTCGTCTTCGGGGTAGTAGAACATGGAGGCTATACAGCTCGTCTCGGTCATTCCCCAGACCCTATCAAAATTTCAAGGTTAGCGTTTCCCCGTTACAACCAGTTTTACAAGGATCGCGTTAACCAAGAATTTAGATTAGGTCCACCTATGACTTCTGTCATGAAGCTTAAGTTCTTCATTTGATAGGGAGCGTTGTACGATCTCATATCCTAGCTACTACCGTGAAGATCAGGGAAAGGGCAAACTTACTGCGTAACAGGGGCACCTTTGGGTAACAATTGTTTTAGTCTGTCTTGAGACTCTCGTCCTAACGGAGCAGCGCCAATTGATGCCGCTCTAATGCTCTTGAGCGAATACTTTTTGGTGAGGGGCGACATAATGAGGCCGACTGCGATGGGGGGAACGATTCCCATCTCATTTATCTCGAACTTCTCAATGCATGAGAGGAACTCTTCGAGATCAAAACGCCGCATAACAACGGATTTGTGGCCGCCTTTTAGTACGCTTGTATGGGCGACTTTATTGCTTGTTAGTTCTATCTGTTTTTCTATAAAATTGAGAGATAAGAGGGCTGACCAGGAACACACGCTGCATGGAACATTGGGAGACAAAGAATACGATTTGGCTTATCAAGTGTTAGTTCTGCGGCTGGTCCACGTTCATGGACCGACCTACTCTGTATGGCTTCTCGTTTAATCCTATCGCGAGGGTATGTTGAGCAATTATGTTATGATGGCTCAGCACTGCTGCCTTGGGAGGACCCGTTGTGCCACTCGAAAAAAGCAATGCGGCGGTGGTTTCTTTGCAAGTTTTCTCATCATCGAATCTCGGCCAGTCTTTCTCACCATGCGACATCAGGTCGTTCCAGGATCTAAAGCCAGTAGGTAAGGAACTGCCTCTCACCACATCAAATATCCATATATTAGATTCTGGCATCCCGAGTGCTTTGGTTGCTTCCAATGCACTTGGAAGGATTTCCGGCTCAGAGATCAAGAATTTGGCTTTTGAGGTTTTGATATGATGACCGAGCTCGAATTTGGTATAGGACGGGTTTGTTCCGGTGAAAACGCCTCCGGCGGCGATGATTCCTAGGAATAACATGGAGTAGTATATCTATAGGAAAGTAAGAAATGGGTTACGATGAGATAATGTGAACCAACATCATTGAATGAGTGGACACAGACACAGTCCCCTTTAGACAGCCCTGAGGCTTGTAGCCCGGCTATAAGCTTTCGGATGATGGTTCGAGCTTGTCTTAAGGAAATAGACCTCGATGGATCTTTCGCGTCAATGTACATCTTGAAATTAAGTCAGTATTTTAGAAGAGTAAATTAACGTCCATGCAATTTTTGCATCCAATGAGAAACTTACTGCTTCATCTTCATCATACCGAGGCTCATCAAATATCCAGGACGGGATATCCTTGGTTGGAATTGGAATATGTCTTGTTGCGGTGAAGACCATTGTAGCTAGTCTTACTATCTATTCCTACAGATAAATGTTTAAAGTTGTTTATTGCGAATATTTATGTGAAAACCGATTTTGGTATGTGGTGTTACACGGTTATAAGAGTTATTGTTTACAGTCTCCGAAGATGCGGGGGAGAAGCACTCAGCACTAATGCTCAATACGTTAGAGCTCTTGTGATTCGCTACATTTACGGAGCTGATGTCGGTTTTGGTGTAAGAGAGCGAGCAGAAGTTCAGCCATCTACGTAGTGCCTTGCATTTGTTGAGAGTCGACTACTCTGAACCCATGGCTCTTCTCTTTGAGGCTTCTTTTCGCTATTCTTTACTATGTTGATTCGCAATATGATAGATGAGAACGCCGATTCCTCAGCTCTCAGCGCCACCATGTTCACGTCCACTTTGTGCAACACCTCGAGTGGGCAGGCGAGCGACAATTCCCTTTCCATTGCTTAACAGGAATATAATGGAAACCTCTACTTTGACCATGCTCCGTTTGACTCACCGTTAAAGATCCCCTTCGTAGAAGGCTACTATATTGGGTCGCATTGTGCGACTGCTATATGGCACCGCTGGACAAGCCAAGACGAGGTTTTCTAGCTCCTGATAAAGGACTATGTAAGTTACGAGACGCTTCACATGTATATACTGGCGGCACACATCTGACAAGAATGCTACAGCGCCGAATCTTTCAGCATATGCGGCCGAACTTGTTGCTAATGAATTCTCCGAACTCCCACCTCTTAACAAGGAACAATCGCGGCCATCCTACCTTGGTACGGTCGAGGCACAACGAAATTTGCTATACGTAGCCCAGGGTATGCTTCAGCGGCTAATTCGAAAACGCAAATTCAAAATTCCGCGACACTAACTCTCCTCTAGGTAGATTTACACTCAAGGAATATATATGTCTCGGATGACGATCCCATCGCAATTACATGTCTTATTGACTAGCAGTCAAGCTCCACCGAGGCAGCATTCATCTATGCATATGAAGTGACCGACTTCGTGATAGCTGGGTGCCTATTGACCGGTGGGAAGTGGTGAAGGTTGCTCACCAAGACGTATTCTACATGGCGTTAGACACTGCGAGCAACGACAGAGACGATCCCAAGAGCGAGGGAGATGTAAGAGAGCTGTGGCCTTTTGATGGTTGAAAGCACCAGAAAGAAGTATGATTAATACCATGGCGAAGGGTATTATTAGATGGTTTCCCCAAGAGAGTGACCCAGTGCTTTGTTACCATCGGAGAATGATATGATAGTTTGTTGTAGCCACTCTGTAGCTCTCTAGCAAGTAGGTAGGTAGCTAGGCTTACCCATTGCCCCTGTCTATAGCAATGTTTAGACTTTATAGTGGAGATAATCCCTGTTCTTGGAAAGTATTGTAGAATAATAGTGTTAGAGATTGGCGAGCTTATACATTTTTAATTAGTACTGGTACGGAGTAAGTACTTGTACTTGTACCTGTCTTCCCTTTGACCGGTACAGGACGGGGCACTGCTTGTACCTAGGTACTTACTCCGTATACCAGATACTCGGTATTTTAGGCCCGAGTTCGGTCGACACCTCGGTTAGGTGCGGTTGGGGTCGTTAATGTGGGCGGCTTGCGGGGAAAGGGGGCGAGAGCGGCTTAAGCAGACAAGGGGAACCCGCGGGATCGTCAACACTATTATATACACCAGCAGCGCTACATCTCCGGCGAGGGGAACGTCTTCCGACAATCCTTTTTGTAGAGAGAAACATGCTGATATCTTCCTCTCTTTGCATCATCCATTCTCTATCTCTATTGCGGGCTTGAGATTTTTATAATGCGTCGGGCCTTGACACGGAACATCCCAGCGGTGGTAGCACGCAGAGCTCACCAACCCCACTCACCACAAACATTCAGAATGCCTTCCTCCTCCCAGACCTCGAAGATAGCTACTCGCCGGCTGCATGCTACATCTCGGCACCTGAGGCCAGCTGTAGCAACTGCTCCCGACGCCAATGACTACCCGACCTCACACGAGAAGATACAGAATGTGGAGGATACACCATATTTCGTCGACAATCAGTTCCTGAAGTCAGAGGCCACGCAATTCATTGATTTGCATGACCCCGCCACCAACAATCTGGTCACAAGGGTGCCGCAAAGCACAGATGCGGAGCTCAAGGCGGCGGTTGATAGTGCCCAAAAGGCGTTTCCAGCATGGAGGGCCACCAGTGTCATGGCGAGGCAGCAGATTATGTTTAAGTTTACCCAACTTGTCAGGGACAATTGGGATAGGTTGGCGGCGAGTATCACACTCGAGCAGGGCAAGACATTTGCTGGTAAGTGCTAGAACTACAGTCCCGGCCGCAATGGATGCTAACGTTATTGCAGATGCCAAGGGAGATGTGCTTCGCGGTCTACAAGTTGCAGAAGGAGCCTGCAACATTCCTCAACAAATGATGGGAGAAGTTCTAGAGGTGGCTAAGGATATGGAAACAAGGTCATACAGAGAGCCATTGGGTGTCGTGGCTGCCATTTGCCCTTTCAGTAGGTTCCCCAGAGCAACATGGTCGACCATGCTAACATCTGGCTAGACTTCCCTGCCATGATTCCTCTGTGGTCAATCCCTATTGCCACCGCCACAGGAAACTGCCTTATCCTCAAGCCGTCAGAGCGGGATCCTGGTGCGGCCATGATCCTAGCAGAGCTTGCTCAAAAGGCTGGAATGCCTCCAGGAGTTCTGAACATTATCCACGGTTCAGCTAAGACAGTTGATTTCATTATCGACGAACCTGCAATCAAGGCAATTAGTTTTGTTGGCAGCAACCGCGCCGGAGAGTATATCTTCACCCGCGGATCGGCTAACGGCAAGCGTGTTCAAGCAAATCTGGGCGCCAAGAACCATGCAGCTATCCTTCCAGATGCTAATAAGCAGCACGCAATTAACTCGATCGTTGGTGCGGCATTTGGTGCGGCAGGCCAGCGATGTATGGCTCTCAGCACCTTGGTTATGGTTGGCGAGACCAAGGAGTGGCTTACGGAGCTTGCAGAGGGTGCCAAAGCGCTAAGTGTCAATGGAGGATTTGAGAAGGGCGCTGATCTGGGACCTGTCATCTCCCCACAGAGCAAGGAGAGGATTGAAAGCCTCATTGCAAGCGCCGAGGAAGAGGGTGCCACTATTTTGTTGGACGGTCGTGGATATAAGCCCGCGAATTACCCCAACGGCAACTGGGTCGGCCCAACCATTATCACAAACGTTAAGCCACATATGAAGTGCTACACGGAGGAGATCTTTGGACCAGTGCTGGTCTGCTTAAACGTCGATTCGCTAGATGAAGCCGTTGATCTCATCAATGCCAACGAGTACGGAAACGGCGTCGCTATCTTTACGAAATCCGGTGCCACAGCCACTGCATTCCAAAAGAATATTGAAGCTGGACAGGTTGGAATCAATGTACCAATCCCGGTCCCCCTTCCCATGTTCAGCTTCACGGGTAATAAAAAGAGCATTGCAGGTGGTGGAGCAAACAACTTCTACGGCAAGCCTGGGTTGCAATTCTATACACAGTTGAAGACTGTGACGAGCTTGTGGAGAAGCGAGGATGCTATTTCAAAGGCTGCAGATGTTTCTATGCCTACTCATAGCTAAACAATTTAGTTGTTTGTAAGTTGCTAAATAATTCATACAAAGTGTAAAACCCTTAGGCTATAGAACTTACCTCCTACATCTAAATAGTGTAAATATCTTGATCTTAGTTAGATATTTATACGACTTGAATATCTCAAATTATAGTGAGATATTCATATAACTTGACTACCTCAATTCTAGTGAGATATTTATATAGCTTGAATACCTCAATCCTAGCAAGATATTCGTGTAACTTGAATACTTCAATTTTAGTGAGATATTTACACGATAATAGATTTATATCTAGGTAATTGCCGTTGGGCCTTATAATACTAGCGAAAAGAGTTTTATACTAAAGTCGCCTAAGAATGCGCTATAACTTCTGTCACTTCAATACACTTCCGTCCGTATAGTACCAGTCTGTTTAGTGACCTTTGACTGCTAATCCAACTGGTATGCCGCGTCTCTCGCCCCCTCGTTTAAAACTTTGCATATTTGGCGCTGGACATTTGTGCTTAAGGTAGTAAGAATTATCATTAGAGTCTCCTTGGTCGCAACATGCGCTTCCTCAGCATACTCGAGCACATCAACGATCTAATTCCGGAATATTCCAATCTCTTTATCGTCGCTCATCTCCCTATTCTTACGATCGCGAGCAAACGGCTTCTTAGCGTTACCAGGGATGTCGACAGTTATTTCTGTAATCACGATAGCCACGACTCCGTTATACGAATGTGTTTGCCAATGTTATGTTAGATGGGCTGAAGGCAACCTAGAGAATGTCATACATATGCTTCCTGCCATGCCTTGATGGAAGTGGATTGAAGTTGAAAGGCCTGTTTAACCTTTGTATTGCTCTTATAGACATCTATAACGAGGATAATGGGTCGACATAAAATAAGTATTAAAATTTAAAACTTCTACGAACTCTAATACTCTCTAGTCTGGTGGAGAATCGCTCTTATGGACATCTATAACGAGTACAAGGTCGGTTATAAATAAAGGGTGCATTACTTTAGTATTTCTATTCTATATTATGTTATAGGGATACTAGTTGGTAGTGAATTGTGCTATTCCACGAATTTCAACATCCTTGGTGGACGTTCCGTATATTGATTAATACGTATTTATACAGTAGAGGATTGCTTAGCTTCGCATGCTCACGATGGTAGTTCCTCTGCCTATGTGACGAACGAGAAAATATTTGAATTCCCAAGCACTACTATAACTCGTCTTTCTTTCTCTCGGCCTCCTTCGCAGCCTCCTTCTCCTCTTCCCACATTCGCTTCTTAGGATTCGGTTGATACTCTGCTTGATTCTCATGCGCGGAATCATCCGCCTTTGGCCCTTCATCTGTGCCATGTCCATCATGACTTTCATCAATGATCTTCCCAACCTGTTCGGAGACATTCGCCTGAGATGGGTCACCTCTCTGCGGAGTGTTTGTTGGCAATGGTCCTCCTCTCCCGCCAACGTTAACGCTAGGTACCCTCCCTCCAGCCATAGATGGTGCGGATAGTCTCCCAGTCGCGCTATTATGAACAATCAACGTGCTACTGGCCAAAGAACTAGAGGCGACATCAACATTTGAAGATCCGCCAGTAACCCCCACAGCCGCGAGCACACCCAATAAGCTCCTGAAGAAGATCTTCATAGGGAACCACATCAGCCACCACATAGGCCCATATAAAATACGTCTAAAGACGAGCCAGACAATCGTAGCTAGCAGGATATAAAATGCTGTCTCTAAATACCACGTATCGCTCTTCTGGCTTCTCAACAACGTGCCTAGGAGATTCTTCGAACTCGATAATAGGGTATCTAATGTTGAATATGTTTCCGAGAGTTGGGCTAATGCCGCAGTTGACTCCTTCAGTGTATCGTGTGCGAATTGGGAGCGTGACAGCTCGGAAGCCATCATATCGTGCGTGCGTCGCAAGGTAGCTGTAACATCACTAGTGGCGTTGACTTCTCGTTCTTCCTTCGAGAGCTCCGTATGGTGCGTCCGCCGATGGCGCTGTTGTATCGGTGTAGGGCCGGGTGAAGATGGGGAGGAAGGCTCGCTGATGTAGGACTGTAGGAGCAGTTCCCGCTCCTCGCGTTGGGCGACTTGGAGTTTGCGTCGCGCAGATAATTGGGCATTACGGAAAGAGAATCCGCATCTAGAACCGTGTGAGATTTTCATCGCATATATGGCGCCGTACAAACACCTGGACTCGAACGGGGGCTTACCCTTTCAACTCTCTCATAGCTCTCTTAGCAACATGATCTAGCCCCTCCCTCTGCTGCGCCAATTCGCTTCCTGGCCTCCCGGGCAAATCATTGATATCCTCTTGTAATAACTCGAAATCCTCATCCTGGTATTTTAACATCTGCTGGATTTCCGTTGTAAGCTCAGTCATGACGTTTCCTTCTTCATTGTCAAGAGGTACGGAACCGGGCTGGAAATCGATGGTGGCGAGGCGTTCGATGAGTTGTTTTAGTTGCCCGTTCGATTCTTGAAGAGCTGCAAGCCGCTCTGAAACCACTTGGAATGACATATTGGGGTGTGTGGAATTGCTTTATGTGCGCGGCTTCCGAGGTTGATAGAAGTAGAAGCTGTAGCTAGAGGGTAAGCTGGCAACTTGAAGTCGGAGGCACACCGACGAGGCGGAAGGAGAGCCTTGGTACGATCACTCGCTCAGGGACTGATTACGAAATCCGTGTATTAATCCGAAGATTCGCCTACAGTATTCACAAGCGAAACCCCTCCTCTCCCCCACCAAAAGTGAAGCAAAAGATTAAAAAAAGTCCAAAAAAATTGTTTTGTCCCTCAGGCGCGAGTCGAACCTGTACAGCTGTTAGCAGCTGACTGAGAGAACATTTTGATTTTGAAGCACATACGCGCGACATTCCGGTAGACTGAATATATTACAGCCGGACGCTATTGATTGTTAGTTATGATTTCAGATAATCAGGTGCAGACTATCTTACCCATAAACCAACTAGACGACCGAGGGTGGTTTGGAATTGTTTTGGCGAAAAGTTCTTATTTTAAACTATGAACCCTTAAAATATGTTATTGCCGAACTCCGCTCCCCCCTCCGTACTTTACCACCCACCTCCTTATATTGTCTGCGTACTTATTGGGTACTCTACCTTCCATCAGCCAACCACCCAAGGACAACAATATGTCAGAAATAAAAAATGGTCATAATAATCAGCACAACACACTTCCACGCACTGTGGTAAGGGAGGCTTGCAGCTGGAGTGACGAACGACCCTTAACATTTTACTACTACGGCGATAAAAAGAAGGCTCTCGCGGAAATGGCCGGTCAATACTTCTGGGGAGCAGGCGGCTGGAACGACTTGATAAAAAAGGTTCCACCAGGAACCAACTGGCTTACCAGTTGCAGACCACAAATGATAAGATGCAAAAATCAAGAAGTTTTGCTTGTATTAGGATGGTGTCCCGTTCGAGATGAAGTCACAGATCTGGATGCTATACCTTCTGAGAGATGCTTAACTGAGCAAATTATTAATTTTATTGAAGAGTACTACGGCAAAAAAGTTCTTTTCTTGGATTTCTTTCCAGTAAGTCACATTCCATATTCAATAATCACGAAATATCTGGCCATTTATTGGGTAGACATATTACTGTATCGGTTTTGAAGTAGATCTAATGTTGCACTAGGATTGCCGCACCGGCCTTGACGAAACTGGCTGTACAGGTGGCACAAGTTATGTCCAGGAAAATAGCATCCACTGCATAGCTCTGATGGTCACGATAACTGTTGCTTTACGCGAATATACCGTTGAAATATCAAGCGTTTGGGGATTTGGCAAGATGTTCCAAGAAGAAATCGACCAGGCTGTTTTCGAGCAATTACCATGGCTTGAAAACTTACCACGAAGTTATTTACCGTGGCACATTAGTAAAATTTCGGACAGAAATCTCGAGAAGAGCAAAGTATTAACGACTACAATGCTAGAGAGCCTGGCTATTCACCTTGGGGGAGATGTGCCGGAGATTTATACAGCACTGAATACATGGCTCAAAAAGGTGAACTCAGATTTCGAACTCCCTGATGAAATCACACAATCCTCTGTTACAGCTGAAAAGGTTGTTAGTCTTCTTCAGCCATTTGCTCCACCCGGATTGATGTCGATGCCAGAGAAAAAGAGAAAACAAAAGCGGACACGAGTATCAGAAGCCAGAAAGATGCAGAAATCATATCCCCATGGTATACTACCACAGAAATACTGGTCTCCATTGCAGAAGGACATGGATGCCGCAGACGCTCTTTTACAGACCCATGGACTCACAATCAGTGCTCCTCTTGAGAAGCACAAGGCTGCCAATTACATACCGGGTTGGAAAATTTGTTTAACTACTGCAGAGAAAAAGAGCATAAAGGCCGGACTGGATGCTGCTGCCAATGAGAGGCGTTTTGCGCGTGCGTTGGTCAATTTAAGGAGACTAAAAGAAGCACGGGCAAAACTAGAGACCGTTGGGGTAGCTTTGATTTGTGATTCTCTTACCCAGTTGAAATAAACAAACATGGACGCGGGAAACAGAGTGCCAACCCGCTCTATAGAACTCAGCTATATCTTCCATGAACCATGCCTTGCTAGCCTAGGCGTTTGTATCCCTTCTGATATTCATTTCAGCTACTTGAGTAAAAGCCTAGCGGGATGCTATGTTTTAAGACATAGATTGCCACAACGGATTTTAATCCGAGGGATTATTAACCTTCGACTTGTATGCCATCTCAATGGGCTAGTTTGCTAATAATTGACACAAATATGATGGGGTTGACGCCATATTTTATCACAAACTCCAAACGTATTCGTCAGGTATCACTCCCCGTCTAGCGCTATATCTCTGATTTTCCACACCTCTATCTATCAGCCCATTGACAAGATCAATATCAAACGGACAAAAATACCTGTGGGGACCAGGAAGGGGACCCGGGGCAAAGGAAGCCGTTCAGGCGTGCTTAAATCCTCTGGATGGCTTAGACCTGTGAACCCTGTAAAAGCGGCGGCTGTTGCTCAGGTCCGGGGACTAGACCGGAACCGACACGCGACAAAATTAACAGAGACATGAGATAGAATTGATGACCACGACCTCCTGCGGCATTCACACCCAGAACTCCGATGCAAGTCCCCCTAAGATAGAAATACACAGTTCAATTGCTAACAATGCCACTGTTGTAGTCTCCTTAGATCTCCCTCAAAATGATTACCCGCTATCTCAACGAAGTAACGTCTGTCTTCAACCCCTTCTCTCCCAAAGCAAAAACCGCGCGATTATTCCTCTCATTCCTCCCACCGAATGCGCGCCAGATGGGGATGAAGGTTACTACCCGGATGTTGCCTCGGATATCGAAAGAGCCCAGTTTTGTTGAGCTAAAATTCAGTAAGAGCTCCTAAGCCTCGGCTTGAAGCTGTTGATATTCTTTTTTGGGGGTCAATTGCTGACGATGAGCTTGCAGAGGATGGCAAGGAGATGAAATTGGATGCGGAGAAGCTCGGCATTAAGGGGGTTATTGAGGAGGTCGATCGTCATTCGAGGATATTATCGAGGCAGGAGGAGTTGAATGGCAACTGAGCTTGTATGATTGAACGAGCTGTATATCAATGGCATACGGGAGGCGTTCATGGCTACATCGATTTGACAAATCTCAACAGTGGGGAGTTTCGCGTAGAAGCAGGTCCTAGTTGAGTGCCCCGATTATAGGACAGTCGCCGGTCATATTCTGCAAAACCAGTACGGATGGGGCTGGGGACTATGTACGAGTATAGAAATGGGCGAGCATAAATCATCAATTAGGATATTTTTGAATTGCAAGAAGACACATATATGGCAAGAACATCAAGCCAGCGGGTAGTATTTCTCATCTATTTCATTATCAAAGCAACTTTTATACCGAAACCGGTAGTTAAACATCTGCACTTGATCCTATGCCTTTGGCAGGTAAATCTAAGCTGCAGCGCCGCTAATATAGAACCACTTGTCGACGCTAAATAAAATATGAGCAATTGCCATTGAGAGCAATACTTTCGGGAAGGGCTTACCTAGGGTCGATAGGGGCAGGAGCGAGGTTCTCATTAGCTGGGATGGGGGGAAGTTGGTCTGGGGTGACACGGGATGGTGATTGCTTGACGGTAAGGTTGGTTCTATATCTCTGTTAGTGCAAGTTGCAGAGGTATCTCGCGATGAACTTACGTGGCAATATCACCGGGCGAGGCCTTGCCGGTGATGAGCTTCTCCCATGCCTCAGCACATTCGCGAACAATATCAGTAGCATACCTAGCAAAAACGTTAGTCCTAAATAAAGTACACGAAACACAACTGAGATCAACTCACTTCTTGTTCTTGCACTCGCCAGTGAAGGCAAATTGGTTCTCTGGCTTTCCGTCTGGGATCTTGTAGATTCTGAACCACTCGTTGGTGGCCCTTAGCAGACCTGGGAGGTGTCTCTCGACATCCTCGACATCGTTGAGCTTGGATGCCAATGGGTCGTTGACGTCAATGACGATGACCTTCCAGTCGGTCTCTTCCTCGTCGAGCAGAGCCATGACGCCGAGCACCTTGACCTGCTTAACCTGGCCTGGGTATCCGACCAACTCACCGATCTCGCAGACGTCGAGGGGATCGTTGTCGCCCTTGGCCTTGGTCTCTGGGTGCACAACATTGGGGTCCTCCCATGTCTGAATGGCGATCAGCAATTTTTTCTCTTAATGACGGATGAAGGGCGCATACTTGAGGGAAGGCACCGTAGTTCCAGAGATAACCCTTGTGGGGGAAGCAGTTGCGCACAAATCTAAGCTTTCCCTTCTTGATGTCCTGGCGGATGGGGTTGAGAAGGTCGTTCTTGGAAATCTGTATGGGAAAATAGGGTGTTAGCGGTTGCGTGCGCGTCGCGGGGTAGTTGAAAGCGAGGATGGAGGGGTTGTGTGTGTTGTTGTTTTTATTTTTGGTTGCAATCCAGGAATTTTATTATAATTATAATTATAATCATAATTATTGACCTACCTCCAGCTTGCCATTGGTCCATCTTGGGATTTCCACCACCATGTTCAGGATCGTCTGCTGCTCGTTGGCATACAGCGGGATATCGTGGAAAGGCGAGACGGGGACGCCATCCTTCTCGATGTAGATGCGGTGCTCCAAGGTGTTGGGCGCACCGATCTTTCTGACCTTGTATTGGGAGGCCATGGCTGTGTGTTCGGGGGAGGAGTGTGTGCTGCTGTCTGGGGGAGAAGAGGTACTCGAAAGATGTCGAGCGATCTGAGCTGTGCGAGCAGAGATTTTGAAATTTGGGGGTGAGGTTGACGCCAGCTTGCGAGCGGTGGTGGTTTTGGTTTTGGTGTTGGCGGTGGTGTTGGCGGCGGCGGTGGTGGGTTGCCCGGCGGGGGACGGGGATTGGGATTGGGACGGGGACTCGGACGACGGGGATCGCTGCTGCAGAAGGCTGGTGGTGCTGGTGGTGGTGCTGGATATTGGGCGACGAGTGCCTTTACCCTTATTCGACGGGTGAACTGGGAGTGGGAGTGCCGTTGTGAGTGGAGGGATCATCGGGGGCTGCGAATGGGCGAGGGAGAGCGCGCTGCGACAGCGGAGGCGACGCAGACAGCAGCGAGGCAGAGACATCTACTCCGACTTATAACAATAAGACCTCATCGAGGAGCGAAATGACAACCGTTGCCGTGGCCCTACGGATGGATACGTAGCGCGTGGAATGAGAGTCGTTACTCGGTACGAACGACGGCTGCCGACCGGACAAAACAGCCTCGGGAGCCTCTGATCGATTGTCCGCCTGTTGATTTGATTCTGCGTCTGGAGTCTGCAGTCTGCAGTCTGCAGTCTGGACCTCCTGCTGGCCGATAAGGGATCACGTGGCATGTGATTGTCACGCTCCAGGAAATTTTGAGATTGCGGCAAACAACAGCAACAACCGCAACAGCAACTTGTTCTTGGTAACAGAACAGAGTCTATCGCCCTCCTACCCAATGTCATGCAACGCCTCACATCTGCCATCATGACATCGGCCCCCAAAAGGGTCCCTATCCCCCGTAGGGGAGTAGACTACCGAGGCAAGATTGTCCTCGCGCCCATGGTTCGCTCGGGGGAGATGCCATCTCGACTGCTAGCCCTTCACTATGGCGCAGATTTGGTATGGGGTAAGTGCCTGCTTTGCCAAGGGTTGCCGTGGTAAAAGTTTCATATATGCTCACACATCTGTTTCAACAGGTCCGGAAACCGTCGATCGATCCATGATTGGAACCACCCGCAGAGTCAACGAGACCCTCAAGACTATCGACTTCACCCGACTGCCTTCAAATGGCTCCAAAGACCCATGTAAAAATCGGCCCGAGAGTCTCATCTACCGCCTACATCCCGAGCGAGAGGGCGCCCGCCATATCTTCCAAATAGGGACCTCCGACCCCGAAAGAGCTGTCCAAGCCGCCCGTCTCGTTGCCGGCGATGTGGCCGGGATTGATGTAAATGCTGGCTGCCCGAAACCATTCAGTACAAGTGGAGGGATGGGTGCGGCGCTCCTGCAGACTCCCGACAAGCTTTGCTCAATTCTAGAGGCACTGGTGAAGGAGATAACCCCGGAATTCGAGATTGGGATTAGTGTCAAGATCAGACTATTGGAGACACCAGAGTTGACAGAGACTCTGGTGCGTAAACTATGTGCTACCGGTATTACTGGCCTTACGGTTCACTGCCGAACGACACCTATGCGACCCCGAGAGCGAGCTATTCGGGAGCAATTGAAGATGATCACAAACATTTGCCGGGAAAATGGAGTGGCATGTCTTATGAATGGCGATGTAGAGGGTCGAGCACAAGCCGAGCAGCTTATTACCGAATATGGCGTAGATGGTGCTATGATTGCAACAGCTGCAGAGACAAACCCGAGTTGTTTTAGGTCCGAGGCCGATGGGGGGTTAGCGCCGTGGACCGAAGTTGTTGAGCAATATATGAAAACCGCTTTTGAGGTTGAGAATCGATTTGGAAACAGCAAGTACTTGCTCGGCCACCTAATCCCTGGGAAGCAGCCGGCACACCGAGAAGTTACGGGTAGTAAGTGCTACCACCAAGTTTGCAAGATTCTAGGCCTGGAAAAGCTCGAGGATTTAGCCAAAGAGGTTGACGAGAGAATTGGAATCACTCCGGGAGCCGAGACCCAAGGAAGACGAGGCAAGAAGAATAAGAGCGCCCTGGCAGCAGGTGGCAATCAAGGGAAGATCAGATCACTCGAGGCTGGGCATAAAAAGAACCTTTCCGAAAGAGGCGTTCAGAACCAGGCACCTGTAGCCCTGAATGTCTGAAACTATATTGCAAAGGACAGGAAGAAATGGGTTTATTGATAAAGGCATGGGAACGAAATGAGTTATACAAGCATCTACAGGCGTTCTGGTCAAGGTATACCATCGGCTGACAACCTGATTAGCATTGGCATGGCGTTTATGTACCATATGTCGAGAGGGTCTAATATGACTACCAATTTCTGAAAGTGCTTCTCCCATTGCTCCTGGCATGGACGTTCGCCTTCCAGCCCCAGTGACTTGCTAGCAATGTGCCCTGGGTATCTCCGTCACCCACAACACACAGTAGCTTCTTCTTGCGGGCCGCTGGCAACAATCAGCTAAGTGGTTCCAGGCTTCCCAATCAAGTCAACATACCTCGTATTGATAGCTTCCCAGCTAAATACAAACCCACCAAGCCACGCCCCGATTATAATAGAAATAATGATATACCCATTATAATACATTGCCAGCAGCATTATAAAATAAGCCACAGCAAACTGCAACATATGAAGCGTCGCCCGAATAGCCTGCTGGAAAACTCCCGGACGGAATGATACTACCGACACCGCCGTAAAGTTCTCGAGACTGGAAGGCTGAGGATTGGAGCTTTTGCAAGCAGCAGCAGCAGCCTTGCCATGTGGAAGCCCAGGCACAGATAGATATGGCTGTGCTTTCTGGAATTTTCGGAGGATGTAGCGGTCGTATTCCTTGGAGAGACGGCGTAGGAATTCGAGGGACATGACGAGGAGAATGACACCGATGCAGGCGCCGGCGAACATCCCTTTTGATTTGATGTGCCATGTGCGCGAGATGAAACCTTGTTAATGGTGAGTTCATGATGGAGCAAAACCAGGGGCTGGATAATACGGACAAGAGTCGACTGTGTACCAGTTCCATAGCATCCGCAAGTGAGATGTTAGCAAGCTTGAGTGAGCCTATGGCCGAGAAAGCCGATCATAGAACGTGATCATCGCTAAGAAAATGTATAATTCTAGGGGATGATATAGAATTGAGAGAGGTATATATGCTTACAGAGATTTTGCAGCTGTCCGCCATGTCCATGCCAGACATGGCAGTGCTGGAAGCCATCAAGCTGGAGGTTGTGGTTTGGGCCGCACCAACCGCCGTCGTGGACGGGGTCATAGACATCGTACCCATATCCATATCCATGGTAAAGGTGAAGACAGAGGCACACAAGGTCAATAAGACGTCAGGACGTAAGTATCGGGATCCACGACGAAAAGAGGGTTGTCAGATTACTTGAGGTATTGGCAGCTCGAAAACTGATACCAAGCAAGGAGCGCTGGGATGGGGTCTTGTAGGTTCCTTAAAAGAAACTCTGCGCTGGCAATTTCTTTAGCTTATCAGGCAACGGTGTATCTTTCCCCAAGAGTCGTTTTCCAATCCTTGTTGTGCAATGTTACTATTGCGAGGGTTCGAGAGGGAATGAGCATGTATTGACCCGCAACGAGCTTAGCGAACTTGCTCGATATATATGTCTGGCCATCACGAACAGACATACGATGATAGATGCATGAGGTAGACTTATTTAATTCTCCGTGTTCTCTCTCTATTCTGCAAACATCATTTTATAAAACGCCCGTGGATACCTAAGAGCGGGGTGGCCGTTCTAAGCCATGCCGTTTGGATACGAGTCAGCATCTAGACCGCGGAGAACAAAGTACAACACATACCCAGAACGCTCCAATAGGTGAATACTAGGTAGAGAAAATATATAGAACAAATAGCAATATCCACCCGTATATGCTGGGAACCGCTAATTGGAAGGTCACACCTTATAACGTCCTACCTCGTACCCTAAGTGGGCAGACAAGGTGGCTATAGCGCGGGAAGCTTCAAAACTTGCAAACTGTAGAATTCATTCTGCTGGTTTAACTTGCTGGACGAGCACCTTCCATTACTCACTTGAGATCATTGTAGAGCACTTGTTTTCTAGGTAACCCGTGCTAGTTTGAGATTACATGTACTGCCTACTCTTGAGCGTAGGTTACTAAATCATTACTTGATGATAGAGCTGCGGAAGTCAAAACCCGATTTTCTTAGAGCTCCCAAGATTAGGATGTAGCTTGACGTAAAAATCTCCAACCCGAAGTCGGAAATCAAAATAGGTGTTTTGTGAAGAGGTTTCAGGAAACTCGGCCACGCTTGTGATCTCGCGTAGAGTGGTCGAAGTTTTGGCGGGACGCGTTCGACGCGTCTTCCGAAGAGTTGACTTGAATTTACACAACTCGCAGTTTGCATTACAGCGACGCCTACAATTTCTCTTTGCAAGACTTCTATTCTAGAATGGCCGGATTCTTCGATATCAAGGCTCGCAAAGAGGCCGCTGCAGCAAATGGCGGCTCCACCAAAACTGCCCCCACTAAAGATACCAACAGACTTCAGCCGTGGGTAGAGAAATAGTATGTCATATATCCTAAAAGTCCTTCTATTCTACATTCTCCACGGCAACATAGTACTGACAAGAAGACAGCCGGCCAAAGAGCCTCAGCGATGTCACAGCCCAAGACCACACCATCACAGTTCTTCAACGCACCCTCCAATCCTCCAATGTACCTTTCCCCCTCCCTAGGCAGGTACAAGCCATCTAACCTCCTCTCCAGCTCCCGCACATGCTCTTCTATGGCCCTCCGGGCACCGGAAAGACGTCGACCGTCCTCGCCCTCGCAAAAGAGCTCTACGGGCCGGAACTCATGAAATCCCGCGTCCTAGAACTGAACGCCTCCGACGAGCGGGGGATCAGCATCGTCCGCGAAAAAGTCAAAGACTTTGCACGTATGCAGCTCTCGAACCCCTCTCCCGGCTACCGCGACCTATACCCATGTCCTCCCTACAAGATCATCATCCTGGATGAAGCGGACAGCATGACGCAGGATGCGCAGAGCGCGCTGAGAAGAACGATGGAGACATATAGCAAGATTACCAGATTTTGTCTTATTTGTAATTATGTTACGAGGATCATCGATCCACTGGCTTCGAGGTGTAGTAAATTTCGGTTCAAGAGCTTGGATCAGGGGAATGCGAAGAAGCGAGTTGAGGAGATTGCGCAGAAGGAGGGGGTTCGTCTTGAGGAAGGGGCGGCGGATACGTTAATTAGGTGTAGTGAGGGTGATTTGAGGAAGGCTATTACGTTTTTGCAAAGTGCTGCGAGGTTGGTGGGCGCCGTGAGTGTGCAAAAGGATGAGGATGCTATGGAGGTGGATGAGGATGATAAGGAGGGGAATGTGGTGACGGTGAAGAGCATTGAGGGTATTGCGGGTGTGATCCCGCAAGATACGATCGATAAACTTGTTAATGCTATGCAACCCCGTTCAAAGGGGCTTGTCTATGAAGCCGTGGCTAAGGTTGTCACGGATATGGTTGCGGATGGATGGAGCGCTACCCAAGTGGTTACACAGGTAATAGGCCCTCGTCAATCTGATCCAATTCCTAATGCTTACTGTATGGCAGCTTTTCCAGTCAATCTTGTACAACGAGTCTATTCCCGATATCCAAAAGAACAAGATAACGCTCGTCTTCTCGGAAGTGGATAAGCGCCTGGTCGATGGCTCAGATGAACATTTGACAATTTTGGACCTAGCATTACGAATTTCCAACATATTGGCCGGGGCTTAGGTACACTGGTAACATACAGGAGTCAAGGGTGCATGGTTTGGCTTGAAGGGCGTTCAGGACTGGGAAAAGGATACAGGTGCAAAGTGTGAGCAATACTGTAGCTCTGCTCATTTCCCGAATCCACATAAGAGATTAATATATCAATTCGAATTCAGATCTGTGAAATGGTTAATCTCATTTTGGCTGCTCAACCATTATCGAGGGACTATATCTGGTATCAGTCAAAGCCTGGCTCAGATATACACTCATTATTGTGCATATCAGGCTCTAACCGTTCTCTAGTGCCTCTGCTCACCTCCACACCTCCACACCACCATTCTATAACGCCATAACAACCCCGACAAAACCTGCGGCGACTCCAGCAGCAGCAACTCCCAATGCAGCATTTGTCTGTCTCGGCGCTGCAGCAGCCTTGCTTGAGCTTGTGGCAGCCGCCAGGCCACTCGGAAGGCCATTCGGAAAGCCATTTGCGGTCCTAATCGAATTCACAACCGTAATGACACTTGCAAATACACTCCTAGCCTGGGTTGGCAAGGCGTCGAGGTAATTGGGTGGTAGTGTGACAGTTGCCGACAGAATGGACTGCTGCCAGGACGCAATAGAAGCAATAGCCGCAGGGTCGGTTGCGAGGCCTGCGACTAAGGAAATCACGACGCTGTTTGTGGCGAGCGATTCCTGGTAGGATTGGACAGCCAGGGACACAGCTGTGGTTTGTCTAGTAGGGGGTTAGGGAGTTTTCTCAACGGCTTGAGGGGAGAAATCGCCGTTGAATCGTGAGGCCAACGAGAAGAGAATGGAAATGACGAGATACTCACGCAGGACTTTGTGGTTCAGGCAAAGCGACTGTGAGAGTCGCAAGGAGACCAGCAATACTGAATATGGACTTGAATCGCATGATAGGCTGCGAGGCGCTTCAACGCTCTGGTGGATGCTTAACCCGCGTAGGAGTGGAGGTAGGCAATACGAGGGTCGTAGAACCCTCTTGTATAAGGAAGCGGAACTGAAGGTCAACAGAGACCTACGTAGTGAATTTGTAACCCTTAGAATAAACTAATTCGATGTGCTGCTATCTCACTTGAGTCCCTGAACACATTGTTATGAAAGGAAACAAGCACCGGTCATTCACTATCCACGCTCTTTGAATGGGTGCATATAGACTATTTTGCACACAAATATCTCCACAAGGCACTTGCAACAGTCTAGGTCTAGGCTAGTAACTCTAGCACTTATTACTATTGGCCTAAACAGTCCGAAACCGTGGCGGCAGGGGTTGCGGCAATGCGCCACAGCTGCCGCGGACGGGTTTTATGTGAGTGCCAGGTTCGAGACATGCTAGATTCGATGCTCACTCGAAATCGATCTATCAAGCTGCCACTTGCGAGCTGCCAATGGCGAACCTGCACATTGCCAGCTAATTAGTAACACATCTTTAAAGCATATATGCATTTCTACACTATGAAACACACATTTCGCCTTCCTACAGCATTGATAAGAGGAGCGGTTTCCCGATTGCTCCTCAGACTCGAATGTAGAATTTAGCCCAAGTGCAATAAAATGGAAATTTAATGCATTCGTACCTAATGTCTCATTATGCTCATACCGCCCATTACCTACCTACTAATCGACCAAAGGCATTGTTGTTTTCAGCAACCCACGGGAAAAACCCTTAGCTTCGGTTGCTAAATTTGAGCCTTGAGATCGATTAAGTTCGAATAATGCCGCTTCAATGCCCTAGGTATCCTAGGAAGAGGCCCAACATAAGTTTGACTGTTAATGTGACGCGGGCGATCGCTTCTTGGTTAACCTTGGGACTTTTATAGTAGCCCTCTAGACTGTGGATATAGTGCTGCTACATGCCGTACGTCTATTCCCATCGGCAATCGGATCGAGCGCGGATACCTCATCCTATACCTTCTTTCCGGCTCGAAGCATATCTGAAACTTTTGGTGGCAATACCAGCGCGCTTCTATCGTTCCGCTTATAGAAATCAACAATAACCATCGCGGTCTTTTCGGGGAGGTCTTCGTGTATAAAATGGCCGGCTTCGGGAAATACCTGAAGAGCATATTTTCCTAGGAGTCGTTAATACCCACGACAACCGAGTTACTCACATGTCTTACCTTGCATTTGGCCGATTATAAGCTCTTTGTCCAGTCGATCCGTTCCAGCAAGCAGGAGTAGCTTTCCTCCTCTCGCTTCTAGAAACTTCTTACTGAGTCCTATGAACCACCCCTCCCAAAATGGCTGTGTTGCAGCAAGGTCTGTCTGCCAAGTCCAAGACCGCGAGTCTCTCAAATCCTCATCATGTCTCAATAGGGCAGGTACACTTGTTCTAGCTGAGAGACGATTTCGGATTGTTCGTGATCGTACGTGCCATTCTATACCCGATTCCAGCGAGGGAAACCCCAGCGGCCTAGTCGATAAATACGTTTGCATGCTTTGCAGGGCATCAATCGCAGATCCTTCCACTACATCGAGGACTGCATATCCCAGGACTGCTTGTCCAAGTTTTCCGCCTTTTGCAACATCTGTAACTACTGCACCTCCAAGAGAGTGGCCAATGAGTACCAATGGGGGGAACTCTTTCCAACCCATCTCCTCTTTGGTTTTATCGAGGACAGTCAGGAGGTCTGCAGCGAGTGTCTCTAGGCTAAGGTCTAGAAGATCCTGAGCAGGGCTAACAGTCGTAGAGCCATGCCCTCGGGCGTCGATTGACAGTATACCGGCAGAGGGCAAGAGCTTCCGGATCTCAGATGCTAGCACAGCAAACGAAAGACCGGATGAACCAGCACCATGATGCATAACGAACAATGGCGCCGTACCGACTGGGGATGTGAGATAGGCATGGTGGGTGACGTTTAAGTCATTTGTTGCGGATGTGAGGAAGAGTTCCCGTTCAAAATACGTTGTCCACGGTATCTGGCCTAGCCCTCTATTATTGTTAGAGGCCCTGCAGATATACATGTTAGCCAATCCAAGAATCCAAGAATCAAAAGGAATCGCTGGCAAACCTTTGGGGTCGCGCAAACAGATTTTGTTCTGATGCTGGAATTATAGTCCCAGTAGAAGAGGCAGATGATGCAGAAGAGGCCGAGGAGGAGTCATCATCCGGTGGTAGCGGTATTGTAGTATCGAAATGGTCGGTTTCCTCCTCGTCCGCTTCATGGAAAGAGCTTGGGCCCAACTTGGCTTTGGCAAATTGTTTCTGCAGGGCGCTCATTGTATAGTGCCAGTTCTCTGCGTGATCAATGGGGCTTTTTGTGAAGTGGTTTCTGCAGAGGGTGCGAGATCTAAGCCTCCCACTGCAGTTCACAATCAAGCTGGTGTGATTCGAGTGGAAATACCCCGTCCTTTATCAAGGAATGGGGTTTGCTAGATATCTCGCTTAGGTCCGAGTACGATTACGCTCGAGTAGTGATAAAGACTTATTCGGCATCACAGTTGCGAGTTGAGAAGCATTTCTGATGTAATTTTTTTATTTTCATATTCACGTAGGATATTGATGTTTTGATTTCTGTCTTTCCTAAATGCAAGGTTATAATTTGCTATATTGTGGATAAAAAGTGCGGCAGATCAAGCTTATTGCAAACAAATATTAAAGTAATGAATGATTAGCTATTTCTTAAGGACCGTGTACAGTGTTCAAGACTTTAAAGGACACTGAACTCCTTAATCTAGCTATTTGGCGAACAGAACCTAGACGTTGTTATTATTATTAGACTATGGCCCTTCAGTATGGCGGTTTTAGTGTATCTCGGAGATAAGCGTAGGGGTTGTGATAATGCGGGATGATGTCAGTTTAAAAAGCAGTAGATCCACCGTACCCCACCATCACAATCAGCATCTGAGTCGATAAGGGAAAGTGATTTACCCTCTATAGGCTTTCTAGCGAACCTTGGCGAACAATTATAAGACCACTGTCAAGGCTACGTACGTTTTAATCGCCACTGTAAATAAATAGTACGATAATCGCTATCTTTGGTACTTGGCCCTAATAGCTCGAGCTTCCCCGCGCTCTTCCCAGAGCTTATTTCCTTTAGCCAGCTTTTTCCTTGCTTTTAATAAAATCTTTCTTACGAAGTGTTCAAGAGCTCCTTTCGTTGTACCGCATAACAATTTCGGCAAGTTTGATAGACTCGAGGAATCTCTTCCATCAATATGGTTTCCCTTTGGGGTACGAAGGATCCCGACGATAGGTCCGAGGGAGCTCCTCACGATACTGGAGATTCAAGTCGTCATGCAGCACAGACTCCAGATGAGACAACGCGATTGCTTCCACCTCCATCAACCCAAGAAGGATATTTGAGTCCCGATGACCCTGCCGTAAGCTTTATTCTGTCGACCTAATAATAAATCCGTACTAAATCAGCTGCGTAGGTCTCGCCGTATAACCTCTGGTCGGTCAGGGTTGTTCGATACTTTACTGTACTTTTTGCAGCCATAACTTTCCTGTGGTGGACACTACTCCTCGTATCCATATTTGTGAGCCCTCCTGGAATGAACACACGCGGCTCAGGATTTTTCGACTTTTCCTACTCGACCTTGACACTGGGCCTTCTTCTTATCGACTTGCTCTTCTTCTCCGCGCCCTCCAAAGCTGCCCGGGTAACTTGCCTAGTCATTGCCACAGTCTTATTAATAGATACGATAATCATCTTGGCTGTGTCTAGACTTAGAGCGGAGGAAGGCGGTGTCGGAATTGCCAGTGTTGTTTGGGCCTTTTTGATAGCTCTCTGGAGTGCCTTCGCAGACAAGCTTGTTCTCTATGGTAAGCATGAGGAGGAAGTGCGCCTGACTGGTAGGGAGGAAAATCGCCGTACGTTGCGGGAGTGGCTTTCAGTTGCAATTTCGACGATTATCCTGGCCGTGTGCTGCGTTGTGGCAGTGCTCCTGTCTGCGACGCTGATTCTTCGAGCTCGCGATGCCTCTCTCCCTCCTCCGGGGGAGCATTACTACGTCGATGGCGACAAGTATCAAATCCATCTATTCTGCGAAGGGAATTCTACGAACTCCCACGAGAAGAAAGTCCCAACAGTATTGTTCGAAGCTGGTTATCGCCCATTCGCAGGTTCGATGCAGCAGATTGCCACCACTGCTCTTGTAACTGGAAGCATAAGTCGCTACTGCTATTCTGACCGACCTGGTATTGGATGGTCTGACAATGCTCCCTCGCCTTTCTCTGTTGGCATGGCAGCTGATGCTCTTTCCGAAGCTCTGGCTCAGGCTGGGGAAGAAGGGCCATTTGTACTGGCTAGCGCAGGCGTGGGAAGCTTATACTCCCGCGTCTTCTCCTCTCGACATGGCCCGTCGATCAAAGGCTTGCTTGTGATTGATCCATTGCACGAAGATATATTTTACCGACGAAGCTCTTCAAAGAGGAGCTTCTTGCTGTGGGCATGGGGCACCATCTCACTACTTGGGTTAGATCGCAATTTCGGTGCCTTATTCAGGGGTCGTACACGAGAAGATCGTGTCTTCGGTCGGTCCAGCTATCAGAACGGGAAATTCATCAAAGCTAAACTCCAAGAATCTCTGGTTGCCAACTCGTTAACCAAGAGTGAAGTTAGCAGCGCAAGGAATATACAATTAGAAAAGACCCCATTAGTTGTTATCAGCTCCGGAATTAGGATCCGGAAGGATGCTGAATGGCAAACGAAGCAAAGAGACTTAACAGGATTGACTGATAACCTTATAAGCTGGGATATTGTGGATGAAGCTCCCTCGGAGGTGTGGATGGTTCCTAGGGGACTTGAGATGATTAGGCGGAGATTGAAGGAATTGGTCAATAGGGAAGATTGAAGGGATAATTGATAGTGAACGTTTCGTTGCTAGGTTTGCCCCCTACATAGATTGGGTCTGGTGCTGGTATGAGTTGTATGAGTGGGATGATACTTTCGCTATTAGTTCATTTAGCGTGCTTGGGATTGTTCGGACTGGTATGATTTATGGATAACGTACCTCCTTTCTTGGATTTGAAATATTGGTCTCTTAGAGTAAAATTATGTATAGCAAACCAAGTATTAGATATCTCACAATGTGTTGGTTAAAGTTTAATGCCCTTAGAATGTCTCATCCAGGTTGGAAGGAGCAAAGTACATAAGAGGAAGCTCAAAGTATTAGACAACTGAAATTAATTAGCATATTTAGGGTGTTGTAGGGAGACTGTCCATCCTTGCTTCGCATAAGGTGCGATACAATGTTCGACATGCGACGACCTATTGCCTCTGTAACGACGGGACGTAACGTTCGGCATGAAGCGGAAAACTTTTGCTATACCCGACCAGCATATCACTCGAATCATACTCTGAGAAAACCGATGCAGGATCCTCCATCCCATTCAACGGCAACAGAGTCGTAATCTGATCCTAAAGATCACCATAATGGATATAATCTTCAGCAAATTGTGACAAAAGAAGGGTCAACAAGACACCCGCGTCAACCGTGTTGTCGGTCCTTGTTATTTGTAGGCACTCTGCCAGTATGTCAGGCCATTTTGCCATTTGCTTATCCTTGACCCTGTCATTCCACACGCCAAACCACCCTGCATGAGGTAGATCGTTAGCATTAAATGTGCTGGTAGATACCCTAGGCTTTGGATATAGCATCTCATGATGCTTGGATCCTAAGAAGAAAAACACAACAGCCATCCTCAAGAATATTTCCAAACCTATGAGCCTGGCAAGAAGAGGGCGAAGACCTCGCCAAGGTAACTTACAGTGTTTGCTACACGGAACATCGATAGCTGATTTATCTCTACGTGGATTTTGACACACCAAAGTTGGCCATGTCTGATCTGCCGTTTCCTTTTGGTCTTCCATCTCCTCGTCCAACCAATCGAACACGTCCAGCAAGTCTTCCCGTCCATAGATAAAACCCTCCTCGACGATTCTAAGATCGCACATGACCACAATTAATTGCAAGCTCGTGAAGCGCTCCAGTTCCCTCAGGTCTTCGTCTGCATGAGCAAGTAGGCTAGGCTCAGCAATCATCAAATGTTGAAGATTCGAATAATCTGTATCGCCTATCTTCCTGCTGAGACGTCCTGGCGACGCGCCTAGAGTTTCCCAGCGGAAATGTACAACATCTTTGTTATAGCAAAAGTAGATGCGTCCAAATTCACGATCTTTTGCAAAGCTCAAGAAATAAGTCTTGAGACCTTCTCTCCGGGATTCCTGGCAGCAATGTAGGACTGCTGGTGGTTTGCGTCTTGATCGGAAGACCCGGTGTGTAGGGTCCCACCACGCGGATATAACATCTGGATCGATGGAGTTGATAGAGTAGTCCCAGACCTTAAACCGAAGCTCGAGGGGGAGCAAGTTGAACCTGGAGAATGTTTGAGAGGGAGACCGGGATGGCGATCGGGATGCGGATGGAGCTGGGGCTGGAGTGGCGAGACGAGCAAGTTCGCGAGGCATGACCCGTTGCTTGTAGATGCTGACGACTCGATGATATAATAATGGATGGGTATCAGCTAGTGATATGGAGCAGTGCTTGCTCTCCAGCTCTTTACGAGGGAGTGTTGCGATGCTTCGTACTCAATAAAATCCACTTTCAGCTGTCGTCAGATAACATCTATCTCATGAGATAAGATACACGGATATCTAAGGTAGGTATATGTACGTAGGTACCCTAGGGGCTGAGTGGTATGTAGTCACGTGCTTGTATGTAAGCTTCTGGATCACCGCCTAGAGTCGAGTTGATGTCTAGCTCGAGATTAACCCCGAGACACTCGAGTCTGAAGTCAACCCATCAGGACCCAACCTCGACACACCGATACGGCCTCTTTCTGCCCACATCTCCATCTCAAATCATGTGAGCAATCCACCTATAACGACTCCAAATCCGCTACCGATGCGTTCAATAAACTATGAACAATGACTCCAATCCAAACTCAGCAGAGGAACTGTTCACGACGGAGGAAATCACCAGCGAACCCGTAGGCTCCACGGAGCCTGCCACAACTACTCGCAGAAGAGATGCGTCCTCACCCGCGCAGAAGAAGTTCAAGGCGCAGCTTGTTAAGAAGTTGGAGTTCATTGACGGACTTATGAAAAACCTCGATATGCTCATCTATGCTGAGCTTTGCATACTGTATTATATGGAGTACGTGGTTTCGTTTAGCAATTATATCTCAAGCTGATTTAACACAAAATAGTTGTTCTCTTTTTTCCCTTGTCATACGCTTCCTTAATCAGTTAATGTTTCTGACTCCGAAGCCACAATTCGTTCCTCCACTGCCTCAACATCGTCCATATATCGGCGCGATCTTCGGCCCAAATATCATCTGTATGCTTCTGCATATGTTTACTGCCCGGCCGCATGCTGGAGAAGCTATGCGTGGTTATTTGCATGGAGGTATTATCGTCGATCTTATCGGACAGAAGGGGCCGACATCTAAGATACATTTGGTCGCGCTGGATCTTCTGGTACTGGTGCTGCAATTTGCTATGTTGGCAGTTCATGTGGAAAGAGAGAGACTTTCCAAGATGGTAACTGCGTACACGTCACCAACTCGACGTGTAGACCCCGCTTCGGCTGTTGTGCCATCGATTCAGGACCATGACGCCGAAGAACGAGGGGTAATGAGAGACGGTTTTGCGGAGAATGGCGATATAGAGCTACAACCTATGGCTTCTCAAGACAATGATTCTACGCCGGCCCAAGAAATAACGACCCCTAGTAATGACGACCACGCACGGCTCCTGGCGGAGCTACCGCCCCGGGATGAGCGCGGGGGAGATGGTTTGGATACCTTCTGGTCTGGTAGGGCTATTGTGGTGGACTTGCATATATTGCATAATATTCGGAGGCAGTGGGCTGATTATGGAAACGCCACTGGGTCTGCTTTTCAAACTGTTGGGTACTCTGCTGCTCTCGCAGCTGCCACGACCAATCGACGACTAAGACTAGAGGCTGCCACTCAACGACTCCAACGTGGGGTCGAGTCCTTGACTACATGAAAACGGTTCACTTGTAATATAGGCGGTCTATTGCAATTTAGCGGAATGGAATACAATCTAGCGGAAGGGGCAGCGGTAGACTTCATGGGATATATCAGGGCATTGCTTCATTATGCTACTTTTCGTCCTACGTTTCCAACGCCTATTCCTTTGACACTTACTATAATATCTCCAGTCCCATCATCCTCAGCATCCCTTATTCCCCAACTACTTGCCCCGAATTTCTTTAAATCTCGCCCCAGCGATATTATCTCCTCAGTCCCCACCACATCCCTCCCTAATCTCACTCTGCCCACGTCCTCAGACCCCATAGCCATTAACGTCAGCACCGTCGGCGCACCAATCCTTGTAACACATCCACCTTGTGATATGCATTCCAATAGTTGGAAGGCACATTTCTTCCCAATATCCTCAGGAGTAACCCCACCTTGGCTCGGCGCCGCAACATCAGCTGAATATATAACCCCGTCTGCGTTGCTCTCTGCAATAAGACTTAACCCAAATCCCACGCCTGTCCTCTTCTTGCCTGATGGATTCGTCTTGTCGTGACTCGACACAAGCGGTGCTTGATCATACTGCGCGGCAACGTGCACATCAGCAACCAGCGGATTTAGCACCCCTCTCGCAGCATGTATCATCCTCGCATTATTGCTCGCCGAGACGCCCGTGCAATATGCCACACCGCGTATCCTCTTCACTCTCCCAGGGCTCCGATTCATATGCAGCGTCTTCGGCAGGCGCACCTGGCTTCCAAACTTCAGCTCTACCACTCCCCCTCCTCCTTTACCGCCTGGACCCGCGCATGATCTCTGTAGTACCCGCAACTCCAATTTAGCTCCTAAGATACTAAATTGTTCGTATAGAGGCAAGATTGCCGTCCTGACACTGTCCACGGAAATATCGCCTGTTTCCGTAGCACTAGTTATAACACCCTCGCCTTCGAATCGTACATTCACAGGCGCCTTGGAGAACGGCGCCAGAATGGATAATGGTAGTAAAAACCAGCTGACGCCGCGTCGGCATGTTTCTGGAAGGGCGCACTTCACTACATCGCCAGTTGCACCGAGTCCCGTTGTAACGCTGCCGGTGATGAGGCCCGGGATGTAAGTGAGTGTTGTTCCCGTGTATGAGATTTGGACGGACGAGCCGTTCGTAATGGAATCGAGGAGGCGGAGGAAGGATATTTCGTGGGGTGCGAGGCCGGGATGTGTGGGCGACGACGATCTGATTTGTGATATGTGAATTGGACGACCTGTTAGCGTAGAGAGAACTAGTCGCTGGGTAAAGGATTCGTGGCCTGTAAATCGCAGGAACTCGGGGTTGGGAGTCGCCATGATTACTTTCTGTGCATGTCTGTATCTTGTGAAGTTTGGTGTTGGATGAATAAATTTGGAATTTCTGCCGGCTATTCCACCGAATGTGGGCCGGATTGGTTCACCGCCTTCAACTTTATTTCCTACTGGGTAGCCTTGTGAGCCTCGCGAGCACTTTAACGTGAAGGCAACTCTACAATACTAGATAGAAATTACGTCACATTGTCTTGTTATATGATATACTCATTCAGAGGAAGGGGTCATGCTGTATGCCACCAGAGATTGGGATTTTGGAAACACTTATTTTGATTGCCTAACGCGAATGCAGGATGAGCTTGCTAAATCAACGATACTAAGAGTGAGCTTTCGTTCGTGCCAGCCAGCAAGAGAGAGATCGTTTTCGATCGCTAGCCAGCCATCATCCTTCCCTCCAACCCCACCGCAGCTAGTTTTAGAAATTCCAAGTTGTACAAATGCTGCGGCTATGGCATACTAGGCAGCCTTGTCCCTGAATATGGAACGCCAGTATGGGGAATATTGTAGTGTTACATGCGAAATCGCAGGAATGAGATCGCGTAGTAGAGAGAAACGAGTTCGTGTGGCATCTGCATCGTCTAGGACAACGCCAGGAGAATAAGAACCAAGCAAGCGCCAACGTTCCAGTTCATCAGTAACCCGTCCAGATCAATGAATTAACTCCATGTAGCATAAAGCCCAATGGGAGGAAATACCACCAAAAACTGTGTCGGGTTAAAATTATGCTCTCTAGGCAGCAGTCGCCTCTGCAGCCGGCTGGACAGTCGACTCCTGCAATGAAGGGTCAGTTTCCAATTTGAAGTGGTTGAGAATTAGAGTGCTCTGCATACCTTGGTCGCCTCTTCAGCAGGTGGAGGAACAGCTTTGTCGGATGCCGCGTCCTCTTTAGTCGCAGCGACTGGGGACGCCTCTGTGGAACCCTTTTCATCAGGCTTGGGCTCATCAGATGACTCCTTGACACCATTTGCAGGCCCAACCGGAGAGGCCTTGGATCCAGTCTTATCCTCCGAACCAACGCCATTTGTGTTGGCTGGAGCTCCGGGGGTACCTTGCTGACTTGCAAGAAGCTTGTTCCATTTGTCAAGAAGGGATTGAGACCGGGACTTGAACTTAAACTCCTCCTCTCGGGGGATGGTGTTTAGCTTCAAGATGGCCTTGAGAACTTTGTTGATCTTTGTGGCTCTTATGATGGAGACCTCAAGCTCTGAATAGCCTTCGAGTTTGGTAACAAATTCAGACATCTGCTTCATCTCCTCTGCCTTCGGTTCTTGATCTCGAGTTAGCAAGGCCTTCTGAAGCTTGTGTCGCAAAAACAAAACCTCCGTCTAAAGGCGAGTTAGTATTTTCCTCACAATGTGATGAGGTTACTGCTTACCTGTCTGGTAGCTCGCTTCTGTTCGGCTGTGGGTTCCGGTTTCTTTGGAACGGCGGCTTCAGAAGTAGCTTCATCCGTTGCAGCAGGTTTCTTAGCCTTGGCCTTTGATGACTTGGCCACTGATTGATCTTTTGTCGATTTTGGGGTAGCGGCGCCATTGGCCGTCTTGGGAGTATTCAACTTAATCGTAGGCCTAGGCTTCTTGACCGAATCCGCCCGCTGTGGTGTCTAAGATAAATCAGTCTAAGTTAAAATAATTCTTCAACAAGCATTAACTTACCTCAGCATCATCAGTGGCCTTACGCTTCTTGGTCTTCTTGGCAGGCTTCTCACTTGGGCCACCATTTGCCTCAGAATCCACCTCGGCGGCTTCAGCCATCTCGGCATCCTCATCATCCTCTACAACCGCTACAGACTTTCGCTTCTCAGACTTGTCAGATTTCTTTGCCTGTTTTGCAGCTTTGGCGGCCTTCGCAGCTTCCTTCGCGGCTTCCTTCGCAGCTATCTCGGCCTCCTTTGCAGCTATCTCGGCGGCACGTGTCTCCATAAAATCTCTCAAGACATCCTTGTAGTACTGCAAATTATGCTGCTCAGCAGCGAGTTGGTAGGCAGCTTGTAGGTCCTTTCGCGTGACTGATTTAGGAGCTGCTACCTCCTCGGGGTCAAGGTCAACAAGATCGAAGTTTGGGATCCAGCCGCTGCGTGAATGTTAGTAAAGAAAAATGAGAAAAGCGCGACAATGATTTTGACCACTTACAATTCATTGGTATGAAGATACATGACCGGAAATGTGCGGTCTTTTGCCTTAGGTCCTCCGTCCTCGTAGCCCTCCCGATATGTACCGTCTGGTCGGGCAGCTGAGTTTGGCCGGCTCTTGAGCAGAGGGGCAGGGAGCATCGACTCATCGGAAATGATTGCAGGCCATAATGGATATCCCTTCAGTCTAACGAAGAAGTAGTCGCCCGGCTTAGCATCAGTGTGCGTCATCTTCGCCTTAGAAGCCTTCTTGTTGAGCTTCTTTGTTTTATGTTCGGGAACACCACCAGACTTGCGTCGACCTTTACCTTTGCTGGCTGAGGTCGGCGTTTCGCCGGAAGCATCTGGAGAAGTGACTGCAGCAGAAGGCGCGTCCTTTTCCTTTGCAATATCGGCCATTTCCACGTCTTGCTGGTCGTCGGTGGGTTTGTCCTTGGCTGTGACGTCGGTGGGTTGTTTGCTGTTTGTGTTGTCCGGATCAAGGGCTAAACGCGAAGGTTTTCCAGTCAGTAAGCGAAGAGAAAGCCAGAGACAGTTTTATGAAAGTGAGAAGAAAACATACACTCGATTGATGCCGGAGCTTCAGTCGCGACTTCTCCAGCAGGCTGACGTGTGCCGCTCTCGTCCTTGCTGCCATTCGCGCCTCCGGTCTCTTTGGTTGGGGACATGTCCTCTGGCGCGGATACAGGCTCTGCAGCAGGGGGAACAGGAGAGGGTTGGGGATTTGTTTCGTCAGACATTGTTTTTGTAAGCTTGTTGTCGCGACACCAAGCGGTGGAAGGGGGATAGTGTTAAACACAAAGCTGAGCGTGCGATTGTCGTGGACGCGTTGGAAGAGGGTTCAGCAACTGTAATACGTGATTGCCTCCCCACTGCAGACGTCGATGGAGATGACTTGATGGATGCTGCGAGGAGAGTAGAGAGGAGATGAGGTAGGTTGTGAAAATGGTTCGTCCTTCGCGATTCGCTTGGAAATTCGAAAGGCGAGTTAGCGCAAAGTTGGAACCTGGAAGGCAGAAAGGGTCACGTGACTGTACTTCACTGCCTCTTCCGATGACGGCTGTGTAGATCGAATATATGCAGCGGACGGACCATGAAATAAGGAACAAAGATAGAGTGGGAAAAGACAATGGAGTAGCTGGCGGTCAAAAGAGCAACGCAAATGCAAAGAGGAAGAATGACCCAAGCTGAAAAAAGACAATAGGGAATTTGGTGGTGCGGCAGCTCGCCCCGTTCTCAAAACAACGCCAGACTCACAGACATACGCTGAGGTGAGAGCAGAGAGACAAGGGGTGTGAAAAGACAACCAACCTCTTCTTCTGCCGCAACCAATCACCAACCACATATGCGCTCTGTGCTAGGTCGTCGTGGCACAGGCAACACAATCACTGAGAGCCAAGCATCAAAAACCAATGGAACACGATATCTCCTGTACCCCCCTCCGACCCAATCGAAATAATAGAGCAACTGGTTGGCTCATCTAAACTCTT
Source organism: Venustampulla echinocandica (assembly GCF_003357145.1). Classification (NCBI taxonomy): domain Eukaryota; kingdom Fungi; phylum Ascomycota; class Leotiomycetes; order Helotiales; family Pleuroascaceae; genus Venustampulla; species Venustampulla echinocandica. Next base: position 1,191,157 of record NW_022474208.1, read on the forward strand.
CCTGCATTGAGATCTAGTATACAACACGGTATCTGGGGGTTGATAACTTGTAACTGACAACTTAAAAACTGACACTTCCCTAATCTTCTTCTTCCTCATCCTCATCCATCCCCTCAGCGGCTGTCACTGTAAAGCTTGGGTCCTGGTCAACTCCGACGTAGCTGTCGCTCATCAAGAATAGTTTGAGCTCGTGCTCACCGGGAGTTGGCACGGTGTATTCGAGCTTCAAGTTCAAGGACCTTCCGATCGTGATGCGTTTGATTGCGAGCAGGGTCTTCGAGCTCTCCTCTCCCACCACCAACCACCAGTTCTCCATTTTCTTCGCCGGGTAGAAAGGCGCATGCACAGTTGTGTCCACCTCGGCCGACTCATCGTCTTCGTCCACATCTCGGACAATCTTGATCTTGAGATATGCGGGTGCTCCAGCAGTAATATCATCCGGGTCCTCAACCTCAAAGTCAAGCTCAATGTTAGGGTATTTGCTGTTGGTAAAATTAGCGGCTTGTGACAATTGGGATTGCGAAAGTCCCAAGCGCTTCACAAGAGCTTCGTAATCCGGGTTTTCTGATGGGTCCATAGCTTCCATGAATTCAAAAACGTCCTTGATACTACAACAACGATGTTTATTAGCAAACGTATATCCATCACTTAACGGGACTACATACCCAGATTGGTTGGCAGCTTTGATCACTTCCGGGGTGAAGTGGGGGATCTGCTTCAGAGGGCTATCACGATCCCACATGCCCTGCACAACCATTTGCGACATTTCCATTGCATTCATAGCATTAATATGTCCATCAGAAGACAGGATATCAACAGTAGCACTCAGCAGGCTCAGGACCTTGGTTAGGATAACCTCTTGATCCTTAGCTAGGTCGATAGGCAATTGCATTCTGGAGAAATGTGCCTGCAGAAGTACAAATGACTTAAAGTGAGGCGAGTCATAGCTAGGTTGAGACATCTTGACAGGTACGCGGTCATACACCCGTCGAAGCAAATTATCCTCGTGTCGTCGGATTTGAATAGACTCGAATTCTGTGGCTGAGGTCACGATCTCAAGAATTCCTTTCAGTTTCGTCCGGCCACTTAGTGACAACAAGAACGTCTGCATAGTGATGTATGAGATGTTGTAGTAAGCAGCAATCATAGCCGCATTCAACGGTGTCACGGAGTCATCGTCTTCGTCAAGATCAATTATCTTAAACTCTGCAAGGTCTTTTAATGTGGTCTCGACGAGTTCAGATAAATGCGCACTGAGGCCCTCGTGGGAGGTGTCCGTTAAACTGTAATAGCTCGGATTGGCCAAAAGACGTCTGTAGAAATAGGTGAAAGTGGTCCAATTGATGGCATCGTCTGCCGACTCAATCATCTTTGTGCTGATCTCAGATACAAAGGCGTCGTGCAGATATACTTGAAGGTGGCTTTCGATTGGAAGTGCTTCATTCAAGAACTTTTTGTAGTACTCGCGCTTGACAGCTGGTACCATCAGAACGCCTTTGCTAAGCTTGTCTTCCAGGGGTCGCGAGGCCTTGCCGAACATTTGAAGCACCTCGCTCAATGGATAGTCCACATATCGATGTTCTCGGCCGTCATAGTATTGGGTCCCCATTACAATCACGAGGTGCGCCTTGCAATCCAGCTCCCAGCACACATCTCGAGAAGCTACTAGGACTTGTACGGCTCCATTGTCATATAGATGCTTTACAATACGCTTATCACTTGCGCTCAATGCTTCATGGTAATAGCCTACGCCATGAGAAATCGCCTCAGCTAGAGCCTCTTCGTGAATGCGTTCCAGGAGCGGCTTCATCTGATCGACGTCGGCATGCAAAAATCGGTCTTCATCATCGCTAGCTACACAAGCAGCCAATAAGTCGCGGGTCGTGGCTCTGGCCTGTTTCCTGCTAGGAACGAAGACAAGTGCAGGCTTATCTGGAGACATTTGGAGTATCGAGAGATAAGTCGGCTTGGCCATAGCAAGCATGAGCGACGGGAAGTGAGGTATGGTGAAAGATTGAATGTGGAGTTCCAATGGGACCGAACGAACATGTGGGCTAAAATTGTAAATATTGTGCTTTTTTGCATCGATCCATTCACCAATGTCCCGGGCATTAGAAAGAGAAACACTCAGGCCTACAATCCGCAAGGGTTGTTGTGTCTGGGAGCGGATATAGTGCATCCGGGAAACAATGATTTCATAGACGAAGCCGAACTGACCACCAAGCATGTGGAGTTCATCCGCTATGAAAAGTTCGATAGTCTGGATGTTTTTCCGGCGTTGCCACTGACGCGATAGGACATCCCATTGGGATGGTGTTGCCAAGATGAGGTTGCCTCTCTCTAAGAGCTTGAGGTCGGCAGTGGTCTCCCCAGTCAATTTCACAATTTCCTTCCCACCTCGAAGGTTGCCGAAGCGTTGCTGCCAATCCTGCAGTCGCAAATCGACGAGCTCTTGGAATGGAGCAATATAGACCGCTCGGCCCGCATCTGGCTTCGACCATAGATGGAGTAAAGCAAATTCTGCGCATACCGTCTTGCCACTTCCTGTTGGCGCTCCAACGAATACGTTCTCTTCAGTTGAATATAGAGAGTTGAATGTCTGGGTTTGGATTTTATTGAAACGCTCCCAGTCTGGATAAAGAGCTTTGAAATCATCAGTCTTAAGAGCGTTGACTGGCAGAGGCTGCAAATCTAGAAGCGGAGTGTGAGGCGGGAACTTCTCTGGGAGAATCAGCTTCTGGAATGAAACCGCTAATTTGGTTTCTGAATGCATCCATCTGTCCGATATGACCGATACGAAATAGTTCGGTGGCATCGGCTCTGTGATCGGCACCGTGAATTCTACTATATGCTCGTTCATCTCGGCTTGAGCGAAGTCTTTCCGGAGGATAAACTGGTCGTGAAACAAGATATCTTCTCCATCACAATCTTCCGCAATGATCCAGAAGCTTTCTGCGGCACCATGTATCCCGTCGTCCCACTCAAACTTCGGTGTGATGGTCAACTCAACTCTTAACATGGATCTTGTCATAGGTTGAACTTGGGCCTGAACTTCTAGTCTTGGAAACTTTGAGATCAAATTGCAGACCGTTCTACCCGCTTTCGGCAACCCGAGCAGCTCACCCATCCTAGGGGGATCCAAGTCGAAGTAGTTTGCCCATGGCACATCGATTCTCTCCGCTTTTTGAACAATATCCCTCGGGCAACTTAGAAACTGCCGCAGGGGTGTCATTGTAGGCCACATACGCTTCTCTGCCATTTTGCAGAGCTCTAGCGCCGTCTTTGCCACAGAGGCCCATCCTTTCTTGAGAGTGATTTCAAAAATCGCTCGAAGAATTCGGCCAGCCGACTGAGTCACATAGACGAGATCAGCCATCAAAGCCAGCCCTTCCAGTTTAAGACGTGAGATGTATGCTTGCAGGAGTACGTTGATCTTGGCGTGGGGTTCCTCAATGCTTTCTTTGACAGGAATAGGTACGCGCCCTAGCAGTTTTGCAAGCTCTAGCTTCTCGTCTTGGCGCACCGGGATATACTTGAACTCATCACTCAGTGCGAACACCCGGAAGAGTTCGATAGGAGTGATAGATGGTTGTATATGGTGATTGTAAGTTAGCATCGAACTGTGGGTTATGTAATAATGAGAGGCAATGCGTCCAAGCTCTGTTGATTGCAATTTCCCTGATTTCTTGTCGTACTTGATAAGGTTGGATTTCTCAAGTACCACTGCAGCAGAATGTATGAGATCAACTCGTTTTTGCTCTAACGAAGGGTCATCCTCATAATCTGCCCCGACACTGTATAGACCTGGTGAACGCAACATCCGAACGAAAAGATACGTATAGCCTAGCCATTCTACGCCCTCGTCTCGGCTACGAACATTGCTAAGAACAATCTCTGCGTTAAGATTATCAGCTAATCGACTGACAAACTGACTCTCGATTGGTAGTTGCTGGTTTAGGAGAGACAGATAATACTGCATTTCTGATTGTGTGGTGATGATTATTCCCTCGCCGTACGTGTCGTATTGTGGCCGTCCAGCGCGACCGAGCATCTGGAGCACGTCTTGTGGGCTCAACTCAACCCAGCTACCCTTTTCTGGGGAGTAAACCTGTGTGCCTTTGATGATGACGGTATGTGCGGGCAAGTTCACACCCCAGGCGAGAGTAGCAGTACACACGAGAACTTGAATTAGTCCATCATTGAACAGGTCTTCAACTGACGTACGATCTGGTCTGCTCATTCCAGCATGATGGATACCAAAACCATAGGGAAGAAGATCCTTGAGCTCCCTATCAGTAACCGCTTCGGCTTCCGAAGTTAGTGCTTCTCGGCTGCCAGCATCGCTTCTAAGAATTTGCCCAATGGTTTCCATTTCCAAAGCCTTATCTCGAATATACCGAGCCGTCTTGGACGTTTCCTTGCGGGAATGTACGAAGATAAGCATTTGATTTCGATTCGTTCCGACGTGTTCGAGCACCTTTGTGTAGGTTACGTCGTTCATCGTCTTCAATTGCTTGATAGCCTTCTTCTCCGTGATACCAACGAACTCCTGGCGGAGTGGGCAGGGTCGGTATGATCCATCAAAATGAAACATTCCTTTGACGGGATCAACCCTAAGGAAGCTTGCAACGTCACGGTAGTTGGGAAGCGTAGCGGAGAGACCCACGAGACGAACGGGGTCCCCTGTTTGCTCCATTTTCCTGATCGTCCTACTGACGATGCTCTCTAAAACAGGGCCGCGATCATCGTGTAGGAGATGGATTTCGTCAATAATGATAAGCCGGACAAGGTTTGTATAGCTCAAGTCGGTCGCCTTCCTGGTGATGACATCCCATTTTTCAGGGGTCGTCACAATGATTTGGGTGTCTGCAATTTGCTGCTTCGTGAGTTGACGATCGCCAGTCAATTCAGAGACTTGGATTCCGTAAGGCTTCAATCTAGCACCAAAATTCCCAACTTGTTCTTGAACGAGGGCCTTTAAGGGGGCGATATAGACAATCTTGAAAGCATCTAAATTGATCTCTCCAGTTTCGGGATTTCGATTCTTACCAATCTCGCGGAGGATGGTTAACATGCCAACATTTGTCTTTCCACTTCCCGTTGGGGCGCAAATGAGCATATTACCATCATCCTGAAATGCTTGGGGAAAGCATTTTGATTGGATTTTATTAAGTTTTGTTGCTGAGCTGAATGGCACACGTGCCCACTCTGGCATCTCTGTAACTGGGATGTCGCGATCACCCGGTTCGTTTCTCTTCTTAGGTGGTGGTACGTGAATCTCTTCGTACCCTTTAAACGTACGTTTGGTTGAGCCTTCTGGAAGCTTGACTTTCGGGTTTGTCATCAGATGGTTTCCTTGATCGAAGACGAGATTCTCTAAGTTGATGAGCTTTCGTGGTTGTAACCCTCCCACTAAGCCACCGTCACCCGTATGTTCAGCTTTGGCGACTGACGCAGCTGGGACATCAATGTCCATTTTGATCTCCATTGTTCTTTTCTTGGAGCTGTCCGCTGCAGGCACCACTCCCTGTAACTCGTCTAGAATCCACCGTAAACCTTCAGATGCAATTTCTCGCTCGACAACTCCACGTGCCTCGGCGTCCTCAGCTCGGGCTAATCGAGTAAGCCAAACGACCTTGTCTCGATTTGTAATGAGTTTATGAACGAGTTCATGGTTCTCATAATCAAAAAGCTCGGCTAGATCATTTTCGATCTCCCGCAAGGGTTTTTCTTCGCCGCCCTCTTCATCGGGAGCTCCAGAGAGTATGTGAAGAGCTTGCTGAGTCTTGACTTGTTGGATATGTGCATCGGAATAAATTGTACCAATCTGCCTCTGAAGCCAGTACGCATCTATTTCTCGGGCTGGGATGAAGTTTTTCTCCTTGTCCTTTTTAGCATCGGTGTCAGCAGGGGCAGAATCCATTATTATTGCCTCTTCCTCGGGAATCTCTTGCGCTCCTGTTTCCCTATCTTCCGCAGCACCACCCGCCGTTGCTACTTCCTCGGCTCCAGGTCGATCTTCAACGTCTTCCTCATCTTCTGATGATTCGTCCCTGATCTCGTTGACCATATCAGCTCCATCTTCATCTTCTGAGTTGTCGTCAAACACAACGGCGACACCTTGGCGATCATCAATTTCCGCCCCGTCTTCAGCGCCATTCTCGCCATCAGCCATGACGTCGTCTTCGTCCTGAGCGTCGTAGTCAGTGATCTTCTTTCCAAGATTCACCAGTTCGTTGAATTGTTTCGGCGTCATGGTTGCGCCCAACAGGTCGTCAATTTCCTTCTTCTTATCAAAGTCCTTCATATCATCATCCTTTAGGAACTGCAACGCAGCGTCTGCTGCGCTTCGAACCACTTCATGAGGGACATCGCCAAGGTTATTTGCGACAGTCGTTAATATCAGGTCGTATACTGCTCGAGTTGCAGATGTTCTTGGCCGATAGATAATACCTTCCACCAACGCATCTGCTGCAGATAGAATGCCTGTCCCTCGGAGCTGGGCTGGTTCGCCACGTTTCCGTTTCCGTTGCTCTCGCTCCAGAACATCTCGTCCTTCTTGCAGGCCGCCCCTTTCTACATCCGGTAGCCCTGATGCTTTTTTCCGTTCCTTTGGAGCAGTATCGCGAGCATTTCTTGAGCCCATATCGCGGATGCTCAGTCGCCCAGCCAGCGATTCAGGATCTCCTGTGACTTCATCGTTGCGCCGAGTGACAAATCGACGGTCCGCCTGGAGGACCAGGTTGGACATCGCCGAGTACTTGTATTGCGAGACATCGCGCTGTTGGTCGGCCATCTTGCGTTATGAGCTGTTTGGGCGTTGCGACTTGAAAATCGGTTTCGATGCTCAGCATGAATCTTATGTGGCAAGGGTAGAGGCCGTCGGAATCATCGAAAGTGGGTTTATTGGACCATCAAGCACAGAGAATATCTAAACCATCCAAATATAAAAGAGAGCCGAGAGATTGAAATGAGCACCTCCCACCTAAGTTGAGATCGAGAGAGCAGTCTGGTCGCGACAAGCTACCGAAAAACCTGGGTGTAGATAAAATTAAAGTTTAGCGCGCTGTGGCGGCAGCCGCGTATATGTAGACGAACCGAGACGAGGCTGAAAGTGAAAGTAAACAAGAACTGCTACAGGTACATAGCAACCGCCAAACTACCTAGGCAGACACAAGAGTCCACGCCAAACTTCATCTGCCTCTACAGCCCAAAATGGAGGGGTCCGGGACTCTTCCTGAACCCATTTTAAATATTCAACAATCTCTACGCTCTTATATCAAGCCGAGGCAGGAAGTTGCTCATGTCCGGCGCATTTTGGCGTCCAATTTGAACTCCAGCCTGAACCCAGCAGGGGAGCGTCACTTGCCACAACCACTATCGCTCGTAGATTCCTCCTGCCTTGTTGATTCGACAGTTCAAGGGCCTAGAGGGATTCGAAAAGAGTACATTCGATGTGTTCGATCAAACATCAATGCCCGAAGAGAATATGCTCAAGTCGGCAAGGATCATAACATCAAGACCGTGGGTCGAGATCCGATGAAACGTTTATCTGATGATTCTACGGCGAATTTCCTTGATCTCGTTAAACAAGAGCAAAAACACGAAGTTCTACGCATAGTCCAGAGTTATATTGATATGCTGAGCAAGAAACCGGCTGCTACTGCCCACCGCCTGGATCCCAAACTAGTGCTGAAGAACGTGGAATCTCTTCCTCAAATCCCGCCCGAGGTTATGAACGTCCCAGGAGCCTCCGAGCGGTCAGGGGGTGCGGATTTGAACGAACTGGTAGATCAGCTCGAGAAATCGGTTCTCCGAGCTAAGATGCTCCTAAAACGAGAACAGAAGTTGCTCACAGGAGTCAGGTCGAGACAAGAAACTTCAAAAACCAATCAAGCCTCCAAGTTGCGGGCTCTTGGAACAGCACGAAATGAACTGATCCATTGGATTGAGACAGAGCTTTCCCGGGCTGGCGAAAGCTCACCAGAGGTGGACGAACCCGTTCATGTCTCGGAACCTGAGATTGTGGGCAGGGAATATATTGACAATCACCTCACAGCAATCCGCCAACAGTACGCTCGGTATACGGAAGGGAGACAGGCGCTACTGAACGCAACTACGGGGCAACTGGACAACCCATCTGGAACTGCGACTGATGAAGATCCTGAGCTACCCTTGGGAACATTTGAGAGTCCTGGCAACGAGAACGCCATGAGCCACATTACATACCCATATCTGGAGAAACTACTGTCAGTCTCAAATGAACAGAAGGCTACAATTCAACAGAAATCTCACCTCACAATCGGCCTGGCAAAGCAACAGAAAGAGGCCGGCCAAGATTTAGACCGTCTCGCTGATGAGAGCCATCTACTGCGTGCATACCCAGTACCTATTAAGGCTTCGCGACGTAGTGGTATGGAAGTCTCGAGCTCATTCGCAGAAGGGATGTCAAACCTTGAGAAGCCAGATTCCTCCCAACGAGTTCAACCATGGGTACATGCGTCTGGTTCAGCTGCAACTGCTACAAAAGCTGCTATATTGGAGAAATTGGATGAGGGAAGCATGGCAATCGACGGTACTCAGCAAATTTTCCTCGACCTTCGGCGCCTGTTAGGTGATGACAGTGGAGCCTCCAAAAATGTCACGGATCGTGCAGATTTGAGACATGCATCAACATCAAGAGATATGTGGGTAGAAATAGATGGTACCCTGGGGGCTATCAAACATGAAGAGTAAGAGTAGGCTATTACTGTAACTGTAAAAGAAAAGCTGGTAGTTTCAAATTATCAGATATAAATAAGTTTCGAACCTTATTTTTGACTTGTCCACTGAAATTTCCAATTTCGCCTTTTATGAGATTAAACTGTAACTGGGTAGAACAAAACTGCCCCCGGAGTCAATAGAGAGATACCATTTCAACGAATCCCAATGTTATGCAAAGTAACAATGGTTGCTTACTGTCATCGATTTCTGTTGTTTCTAGCAGACTCAAAGTTGAAATCCTTTATACTTCATACTTGTATCATGTGACCGTTTTATTAGGTGCACCTACAATATATTTTCGGAGTCAGTGTGTGATTCACACATCAGATTTCGATATCACCGAGCGCAACTCTAGTATCGCCTGGCTTTCTCAAAAGAAAACCGGCGCGAACTTCTTGAATGATGGCGAACACTCATAACGGGCCGCAGGGCGATCTGCCTATCGAAATCCTCCAAGCTCTCTCGCAAAATTCGCCAATTCTTTCTTCGGAGGCGTTCCCTTCATACAAGTCAACGGAAGTGAAGGGAGCATTAGATCGATTGGGCTCGCGGTCCATGGTCACTTATGACACTATCGAACGAGAGGAACCCCTGCTGGAACCTGAAGCCGTGGGAATAGCAGCGAATGGCAGTCATGAAGCTCGGGTTTTTGAAGCATTGCACAAGGCAATGGACGGGCTCACGGTGTCGGAGCTCGAGGCTGCTGTTGGAGACAAGAATGTGGTGAAGGTTGGCCAGGGCAAAGCTTTCAAATCAAAATGGATTGCCAAAGGCAAGGAAGGTCGTCTGGTAGCCTCTGTGAGTCGAGCCTCCTCAGCACGTCTTGCGGCGCAAAACCTAACAAGTACAGACCGATTCGATACAGGATACAACTCGAGAGCAGCTAGAGATCATCCAAAAGACGAGCACGCATCCCGACCCAAAAGTTATTACAGACTTGAAAAAGCGGAAGCTTATCAAAATGCAAAAGCTCATAAGCTTCAAAATACAGAAAGGACCAAAGTTCGCCCTCGAAATTGCGAAGGAAGAGACAGACTTGACAGCTGATATGATTGCTTCGTAAGTATCATGGTATTATGCTATTTCCCTACTAATTTCCATAGGGGTGCCTGGAAGAGCGCCAGTTTCAAGCCTTACAACTTCAATGCCCTTGGAGCAGATCAAAACGCCGGAGCTTTGCATCCCCTTAACAAAGTTAGACAAGAGTTCCGTCAAATTTTCTTCGAGATGGGGTTTGAGGAGATGCCAACCAATAAATTTGTTGAGACTGGTTTCTGGAACTTCGATGCCCTTTTCGTTCCACAACAACATCCCGCTCGGGATCTCCAAGATACCTTCTACATTTCAGATCCGAAGATAGGCGATAAACCCCATGCAGAGGATGAGAATGACAAGGCAGATTACGACTCGTACTTGAAGAATGTACAAGAGGTGCACCAAAACGGCAAGTACGGAAGCATAGGTTATAGATACCCTTGGGGTGAAGAGGAGGCATTACGGCTGGTTCTTCGAACACACACCACTTCCGTATCAACTGCAATGCTCCACAAGCTTGCGTCGCAAAAAGGGCCAGATGGTCGGCCACCTCCTGCTCGCTATTTCTCTATTGATCGAGTTTTCCGTAATGAAACACTCGATATGACTCATCTTGCGGAATTCCATCAAGTTGAGGGTGTCATTGCGGATTATGGCCTATCACTAGGCGGTCTGATGGAGTTCATGGAGATCTTCTTCAAAAAGATGGGTCTTGAGGGTCTACGCTTCAAGCCGGCTTATAACCCCTACACCGAGCCAAGTATGGAGATCTTTTCCTACCATAAGGGACTGAACAAGCTAGTCGAGATCGGAAACAGCGGGATGTTCAGACCGGAGATGTTGGAGGCCCTGGGCTTGCCAAAGGATATGCGAGTCTTTGGCTGGGGTCTGAGTCTAGAGAGGCCGACGATGATCAAGTACAAGGTAAGATATATCACCTTTCTTTTCCTAGGCGAGGCATAATGCTAATACTCCAACAGGTTAACAATATTCGGGAGTTGCTGGGACACAAGGTAGATCTGTCTTTCATCGAGAGAAACCCTGCTGTAAGACTAGAGAAGACATAGATATGGCAGGAGTAAGCACAGAAGTCGCATTTTCAATACCACCCACAGGGCTCGCCTGCTTCCAGCGCACATCATGAACTGGCTATTATGTCTTTCCCACGCCAATGATTAGTCTTCTTGGTACCTCTCCTTAGCCTATTCTCTCTCCATCGCGGGGCCTGTAGCCTTCTCTCTTGTCTGTTCCCCTCGTCTTTGCGCTCCATCAAGACAATGTGCGCCAAGCGGATAATTTTCCACCGAGGAGTAAGCAGGTAGGCTCGGTAAGATAAAAGAGGTAAGTTTTAAGAATGCAATCGGTTTCGCCTGCATTAAAGAGGAAGCCGATCGTAATACTTAAAGTTGCCACCAAAAGGGAGGGCATAGCCAGATTCTCTAATTAGCCTTAAACAACCATGGTTTCAATTGCGTTGGCATTGTGAAGTACTTGGAACTATAAGCCTATACTTCGATCGATAATGCATCTACACAGGATAGCAAATAGTAGGAATTGTCGAACTCGGCCTGGACATCCTGACTCGTGGAAGCCATGGTTTTGTAGCAGATGGACGGCCACTGGACCTCAAACTCAGCGCAGCTCAACTCAACTCAACTAACTCCCTCGCTGGCTGCATGCACGCATAAGCAGGCAAAAATGTCGTACAAAGGGCTCTACCGAATATAACTATAGATAGGTGCTGTAACAAGGTATAGATTGCAGTCAGCGGTGGGCCGAGGAGCAAAACAAGGATATCCGACCTATTGCCAACTAAACTTATAAAAAGTGTTGGCGAGAAGGCCCTGAGTCCGGATCCGGGCGGGGCAGAAAGCCGATCGCTTGGCGGAACCTGGTCCGAATTTTTATCTACAAGTACACCGCAAAAGTCGTCCCCCATGAATTTCTCTCAACCATCGTGACTCAATCTTGAAATCCTTAAACAACGACACGCCCTTCTCGTCGACCATGTTGAGAGACTTCGAGCCATCCAAATTGCAGACCTAAGAGAACACGTCTCACTGTTGTTCCTCTTTTCCAAATCCCAATACCCTTATCAGCCAGCAGCTAGCTAGCCTGTTTATCTTCACCGACCACACGACCCAGGCCCAGCACCAAAAGCTTGTGGGAAAAAAAGTACCGGCAAGCAGCAGACCTCAACCTCTGCAGAACACCACTCTCAACCATCACTCAAGCTCAGCGGAGCGTTAAGCTACACCAGAATCTCAATTGGAGACTGAGAGCTTTAATTAATATCGCTGTCGCTGTTCTGCCACCATGGCTCTCTCAATGCGCGCGGCCACTAGAGCAAGCTCCCTCCGCCAAATTAGAGCACCAGCCTTTACTGCCCGAAATTTTACCACTCGATCTTCAGCACGATTGCTATATGCTCCAAACCATGCCCTAGCTTCTAAGAATGCTAGGCCTATCCGCCTGTTCTCAAGCTGCAGCATCCGCAGAAATCAGACCCAGGCCGCCCCGAACGCGAAGGCCTACTTGGAGAGCGGAGTGATCAAGGGAGCTAAAAATCCAGTCGACGTCAAGAAGGTCTTGGTCATTGGAAGTGGTGGTCTGAGCATTGGTCAGGCTGGAGAGTTCGATTATTCAGGTTTGTCCTTCCAATCCTTTCTCCGACTGGGTGGCAATGAGTCACTCATAATAACTTCTATATCTCCATTTTCGGGTCTCAACCGTCTCTGGCTACCTCTGAATGTAATGCTCACGCTCTTCTTTTACAGGGTCCCAGGCATTGAAGGCCTTGAAGGAGGCAGGCGTGGCGTCGGTCCTCATCAACCCAAACATCGCAACGATCCAGACCGCTCACGCCCTCAGCGATGAAGTATACTACCTACCAGTCACCCCGGAATATGTAACATATGTCATTGAGCGAGAACGACCAGATGGCATATTCCTTACTTTCGGTGGGCAGACCGCCCTTAATCTGGGTGTCCAGATGGAAAGGATGGGCATCTTTGAGCGGTATGGAGTGAAGGTTCTGGGTACCAGCATCAAGACCCTCGAGACCAGTGAGGACAGAGATCTCTTTGCAAAGGCTCTTGGTGAAATCGACATTCCAATTGCCCAGTCAATCGCTGTTGGCACCGTCGACGAGGCGTTGGAAGCCGCCAAAGGCATCGGGTACCCAATCATTGTCCGAGCTGCGTATGCTCTTGGAGGGCTTGGGTCAGGTTTTGCAAACAACGAAGAGGAGCTTCGCAATATGTCTGCGAGGTCTCTTACCCTATCTCCTCAAATCTTGGTTGAGAAATCGCTCAAAGGCTGGAAAGAAGTTGAATATGAGGTTGTCCGTGATGCAAGCAACAACTGCATCACTGTCTGCAACATGGAGAACTTCGATCCCCTAGGAATCCATACCGGTGACTCCATCGTTGTAGCACCTAGTCAGACGCTGAGCGATGAGGAATACCACATGCTCCGTTCCGCTGCTATCAAAATCGTCCGGCATTTAGGTGTGGTTGGCGAATGTAACGTTCAGTACGCACTACAGCCTGATGGACTTGACTATCGTGTCATCGAAGTCAACGCCCGTCTGTCCCGTTCCTCTGCTCTTGCATCCAAGGCTACTGGATATCCTCTTGCCTATACCGCTGCAAAAATTGGACTTGGGCACACCTTGCCAGAACTCCCGAATGCCGTCACGAAAACCACTACCGCCAACTTTGAGCCCTCTTTGGACTACGTTGTCACTAAAATTCCCCGATGGGATCTGGCCAAATTTCAACACGTCAACCGTGACATTGGCAGTGCAATGAAATCAGTCGGTGAAGTCATGGCCATTGGCAGGACTTTCGAAGAATCCATCCAAAAGGCTATTCGCATGGTTGACCCTCGTTTCATTGGTTTCCAAGGCGATAAATTTGAGGATCTTGACTACGAACTTGCGAATCCTACGGACCGTCGATGGCTCGCTGTTGGCCAGGCCATGCTCCATGAGAACTATACTGTGGACCGTATCCATGACTTGTCTAAAATCGATAAGTGGTTCTTATACAAGCTTCAAAACATTGTCGACTGCACTCACGAGATGGAGGATATCGGATCTCTTTTCGGGTTGAAAGCCGAGCTTCTCATGAAAGCGAAGAAGATGGGTTTCTCCGACCGCCAAATTGCCAAGGCTGTTGGCAGCACTGAAGACGAAGTTCGCGCCCGACGGAAGAACTTCGGCATCAAGCCTTTTGTCAAGAAAATTGATACTCTTGCTGCTGAGTTCCCGGCTGATACCAACTACCTGTACACAACGTACAATGCAACAACGCACGATGTCACATTCGATGACCATGGAACCCTCATCCTTGGCAGTGGTGTCTACAGAATTGGCAGTTCAGTTGAGTTCGATTGGTGTGCAGTCAGCGCAACCTTTGCTCTGAGGGAGATGGGCAAGAAGACTGTTATGATCAATGTAAGTTAGGTTTTTATTTTATTTTTCGACTGGATGCACCTGCCCTCTAGATAAACCCAAAGCAGCTGGCTGCCCTGTCAATCTCTCAGCTCGACTGAGGCACTGTCTTCAACCCGAAGACTACTTTTGGTCCTTTTTTTGGACTTCTGGACTGGAATTTTTTACTCTCAGCAACCCCCTTACTATTTACCATTGCTAACACCCACGTTGTACAACCCGGAGACATTTTCGACTGATTTCGATACCGCGGACAAACTCTACTTCGAGGAGTTGAGCTACGAGCGTGTTATGGATATCTACGAACTTGAATCTGCTTCTGGCGTCGTTGTGTCTGTGGGCGGTCAATTACCCCAGAACATTGCTCTTCGTCTGCAAGAAGCCGGAGGAGCGAAAATTCTCGGCACGAATCCCAAGGATATCGACAAGGCAGAAGATCGACAAAAGTTCTCGGAGATCCTTGACAGTATTGGGGTTGATCAACCAGCCTGGAAGGAGCTTACTTCCGTTGCTGAAGCCGAGGCTTTCGCTGATGAAGTCAGCTATCCAGTACTTGTTCGGCCAAGTTACGTTCTCTCCGGTGCCGCTATGACTGTCATTCGCAGCAAAGATGAGCTCAAGGATAAACTTGAGGCTGCCAGCAACGTTTCTCCCGATCACCCAGTTGTCATAACCAAGTTTATCGAGGGCGCTGAAGAGATTGATGTTGATGCAGTTGGTGCCAATGGCAAGCTCATTGTCCATGCCGTCAGTGAGCACGTTGAACAGGCTGGTGTTCACTCTGGTGATGCTACCCTTGTACTTCCTCCTGCAAATATTGATCAGACCACGATGGACAGAGTCAAGGAGATTGCTATTAAGGTCGCCAAGGCCTGGAGCATCACCGGACCTTTCAACATGCAAATCATCAAAGCCGAGGACCCGGAAGGTGGCTTACCCCTTTTGAAAGTTATCGAATGTAACTTGCGTGCTTCCCGGTCATTCCCATTCGTCAGCAAAGTTCTTGGTGTCAATTTCATCGATGTTGCTACCAAAGCTCTAGTCGGCCGTGACGTGCCCGAGCCTACTGATCTCATGGCCATCAAGCGTGATTACCTCGCCACGAAGGTTCCACAATTCTCATGGACACGTCTCGCTGGAGCTGACCCCTTCTTGGGAGTTGAGATGTCCAGCACTGGTGAAATCGCCTGTTTCGGCAAGAACCTTGTGGAAGCGTACTGGGCCTCTCTCCAGTCAACCATGAACTTCCGCGTTCCAGAGCCAGGCGAGGGTCTCCTCTTCGGCGGAGACGTTAGCAAGGATTCCCTCTCCAAAATCGTCGACTACCTCTCCCCACTCGGCTACAAACTCTATGCTGCCGAGAACGAAGTCAAGCAATACCTCCAGTCCACCGCAAAGAACAACGTCAAGGTCGAGGTTATTGAGTTCCCCACTGAGGACAAGCGAGCTCTTCGAGAGGTGTTCCAGAAGTACGATATCCGTGGTGTGTTCAACTTGGCCCTGGCTAGAGGCAAGACTGTTTTGGATGTGGACTATGTTATGCGAAGGAACGCAGTTGATTTCGGTGTGCCACTTTTCATGGAACCAAAGGTAAGGATTCTCCCCCATCCTCCAAATATCAGATAAGCATGTACTGACATTTATAACTTTTAGACCGCTGAGCTCTTCGCTCAATGCATGAGCGAGAAGTTGCCCCGGAAGGAGGGTATCCCAGGGGAGGTGCGCAGGTGGTCTGATTTCATTGGTGGCAAGCCTTTGTAAAAAGCGTTCATCAATTGCCGTTGTTGGATTTCGTTTAGGGCGCATTTATGGATATCTGCTATGCTATACTTGTCGCGAATGATAGCTAGTCGTGTGTTATTTTGAGTACAAGTACAAAGTCCTACTATTCGCAGTATCTACCAAGTCTACTCAAAAGCCTGCCAAGACTATGTGTCAATCCGCGAGAAGATATAGTAAGGAAGCAGCAATCATAGAGACCCAGTTTCATTTGCATGTATCGTTATATACTAGTTGGTTGACATGCATGCTACCCAGCAATGCGCCCAATGCCCCATAGCCTATTCATATGCAACATAATACTCCGAGGTATCACCACCTGCCCCATTCGTCATTGATATTCTGTTATCATCACTCCCCAAGCCCCTACCATTTGTATCGGCATAGTTACCAGCCATCCATTAATCCCCTATCATGTACCTGTCGATCGAGAAGATTCATTTGTCAAAAAGTTTCCTATATCGAGGTCTAAGCTAGGATGATGGAACTACCTTATTCTAGCCTTACCCCGCCAACCCTCTTAGCAAGTCGCTCATCGTTGCCATCACCGCCAGACGGCGATGGCCGTTTGGGGGGTCTCTCACCAGTCGATTGTAGTATTGCCAGTAACGTTGCCCAACCCGGTGTAGATACCAGTTGATATCCGTCAGCGAGATCGTGTTGCGTGGCTACCCGGCAAAGAAGAGATTCTTCATCCTGGAAAGAGTCAACTTGAGTACAAATAACAAGTTGAAAATAAGCTTACCTTGCTCAAGATGCCGCATCCATGGAGGAAGCAAAGAAGGTGGAAATCAGAGACTGTCATAATGCCTTCGCCAGACTTATCCATACCAAGGCGCTTGCCCACATCCTTGAGGTCCTGGTCTTGACCGATAACCGCACGATTTTCGATTGGGAATCCAGGTGGCTTGGCCATGAATAGCGGTTTTGGATCGCTTGGAAAGCCGTGTGTCAACGTAACGAGGAGGTACTCGACAGGAAATGACGGTTTTGCGTTCTCTTGTACGCTTGCTCCATACTCATTGATGCGCCGGTAGAAGACCTCGGGTATGTATCGAGTGCGGCTTTCAGCACCTTCATCATCCTCCTCGTTACGGACGAGCATAACGTGTGGATCAGCTGAAGGTTCCACGATGTCTGCCCGAACCATCTCTACAGCGGAATTTGAGACTTGATAACCAGAAATAGCAATCTGACCTGACTCATCTCCAGTTATGACACAGGTGACAAAGGCAGAACCGAACCTTCCAGTGTCACTCCATTTCGTCGGTTTGGGGTGTTGTGCTTGCAGGCGAGCAGCGAAACAAACTTCGAGGGAGGATAGGTAATAGGAGTCGATGTGGCGTTTGCATAGGACCGATCCATCGCCAGCACCGGCATCTAAAAGGTCAGTCCAAATGACGCCCACCTTTTGTAACCCACAGAGTCGTGCAACCTCATCGATTTCCTTCTCATTCTCCCACTCATTCAAAGTAACACCATCAACTTCATCAACCTGCGGTGGTTCGTAAATGGCTTCGACGATAGCCTTTATACCTAAGGGGACTTCGGTATATTCCGCATACCTGCCATACAGGTATCCGAGTCTCTGTGCACCAGATCTCCTCCAAAAGTTCAGCAGATTTTCGATTATCGACGCATCCGCGAACTCAATATGATCCACCATCCGAAACGGTTGTGGTTGCAACGTTATAGCGCTCGGTTGGCATTTCGTGCAGATTCCAGCTGGGAATGGGGGGTGGCCGCTTGGGCAGTCGCTCTTGACTCGGTAGTAAGGCTCAGTGAGGGGCGGCATGAAAGAACTCCCTAATTCGGGTTTGTTCGTGGCTGAGTTGATTTTGCGAAGGTATGAGTGGAATGACAGATTCTTAATCTTCTTCTCTGCCAAGTACTCGGGGTTATAAGGTTCAAGAGGGGTGCAGAATTCACATGCGCCTCGATCTCCATGTCTGCACATTTTTGGGTCCCGCTTCCGAGGTATCCTGCCATCCTGCTTGTCTAATCGGCTATCTAAAGCTGATTGCTTGACGACTTCCCAAGGATTCTTTATCTTTTGCGAAGGCGAGGTCACCGGTAATGGCTCAATGGGGAGGAGGTCCATATCCGGTAATACCGCTTGCCCATTCAGTCGATTCGTCGATGTTTCGAGAGGATGTGATGGGGTCGAGGTCGATGTAGCACCATTCGCATGTCCATTTGACAGAGCATCCACCTGTTTATAGTTGATGAATACGATATCACCATGCCTGAAGAGGGGCGTCAGCAAGGAAGTTGTGCTTGCAATATGTATCATGTCTTACTTCAAGCCTATTGCTGATACTGGGTGGCGTCCTATATCTTTGAGGTGTTTGACATCTCCACCGGCTGGTGCATTGGACAGAGTTAACGTGTCAAAATCAACGGTTTTGGGTAGGACTTCTGAAAGCTGGGAAGGTTGTCAATACAAGACCAGTGCCCCAGACTAATCGTGGACGTACTTTCTCTCCAAAGCGAGCAAACGTATCTCCTGGCTCAACTGTGATACGCACAGTGCCGTCTGGGCCTCGGGCGCGTACTAGCATATTGCTCTGGTTGCAAAGGTGGAGATGTTATGGGTAGTTGTCCCCGAGTTCAGGATTATGGGTATGTAGAAGTGAAGGCGGATGTGGAAGAGGCACAAAGGGACAAAGTGTAACTCGGCTCCGAGGATGAATATGACCAAGGATATGAGGAAACTGAGTGATACCACTGATCGAGAGGTGAGTGGCAATAATCAAGGCAAAGAAGTGGAGAGAAAGCTACAGAGAGCTGTTGTTGGAGACTGGAGACTGGAGTACCTTGCAGTAGTTCAGTTCAGCATTATAGCTGTCAAGCTGGTTGCGTGGTGGTGTGCAGCCTTGGCTGGACGGGCCGAGGTTTTAGCGGCCACCGACAT
This sequence comes from Venustampulla echinocandica, assembly GCF_003357145.1. NCBI lineage: Eukaryota > Fungi > Ascomycota > Leotiomycetes > Helotiales > Pleuroascaceae > Venustampulla > Venustampulla echinocandica. The sequence goes on from NW_022474208.1 coordinate 1,210,104, forward strand.
GACCAAACCTTAAAGTTATACTTGGCCTCATGCTTTTGCGAAGTAACACGTCTTCCGCCCAGCACCCAAGGTCCGCAGTTACCTCCACTTCAATTCTCGGTCTCTCATTTACGAATACCTCTCCCGTTGACGAACTTCGATATCCAAGGCGTATTGACCTCTGACTGGGACCATCACAACCGCGCCCTTCGCGCATCCAATATATTTCGGAGACTGTCTCTGGTCTTGCTCGAGGAAATCTCCCTCCCCTCAAAACCTCCACTATTGTCAATATCCGTTGGCCCATTGCGACATAGAAATCCCCGGCGATGCTTGACATAAACTGGTTGGGGCTGGTGCTCCCTTTTGCATATATTGCTGTTCTTCTGGGTTCTTTGATCACATTCGCATCCATGTACCGGAAACGGAAAGCTGGTCAGTAATTCCCCAACTTCACCTAATGGACTGCCCCTGACTCCACGCAGCTAATTCTGCAAACCTTGCACCATGGTTCCCACCACACTTGCAACGAAATATATACCTTTCGTTGCTTCACCTCGACCCGGCGGAAGGGAAAGAGAAGTCCCCCGCGGTGCCAGAGAGCGTATTGCGCGCTGCGCTATTACGAAGAGCAGTGGAAGACATAAGGAGAATAATCGAAATTAGAAGCGCAAAGCAAGCTTGCAGTACTTTGCTGCAACGAGGCAGTATCGGAGACGACCTCTGGCAACGCTTCTTAAGGGCTGAGAAGGAGATGGAAGAGGAACTGAGAGATGTGGTCATGGAGGTTAGTAGACAGCTTGTAACGGAGATGGTATGGTTATACTAATTAGACCAGGCAAATGCGCTCGCTCCCAACTGGGGCCAGACGATATTCCAGTCTGCAAACGAGATCGCAGCAGGGACCATGTTCCAAAACCGCCTAAAGGAGATCCAAGCCCAAACCGATGTGGAGAAGGAATGGTGGGAAAAGCGAAGGGCATCTATCCAGTCAGAGTTCATGAAGGAGCTTGATATACCAACCACCACGGTTGGCAAATCTAGCGACGATGACGCGGTTTTGGTTGAAAGCGCGAACGGAAGCATCAGGAATAAGAAGGGCAAGAAGTGAACATTGCGGGACGTGGAAAATTCATTGTGATAAATGCTGTGTCAGTGGATGTACATTGCTGCAAGGGGGCGTTTGGGCGAAATGGGATACTTACATCTGTACGATATTCTGGGCAGACAGGGCAAAGGTATGAAATTTACCCATTTTCACCCTATAAGCCATTGTTCGTCACCAATCTTCAATCTGCATAGTGTTCCATTGTTTAAACGATCAAGAGTGCTATTTTACTCCAGCACAAAGCCATTCCCTTTGCTCTCTTTGTTCCAAATTCGTCACCTATCAAGGAAACGAGGCTGAAGCATGGGCAGTCGCCACGTAGCAACAAAGACCAGGTCTCAAAATAGAATCCATTATTCAATGTTTCCAATTAGCCATAGTCTTGCAAAATGAAATAAAGGAAGAACCATCACAAAGAAGTCTCAGCTTGATTTAAAGAGCTGAGCTTGTATCAACCTTCTTCCACAAGTTCAAGAGCCCTCTCGGTTTGTCTCGCTTTCATTTAGTGTTTTCTTATATTCACCACAGAAAAGAAGGCTGCTGGCAGCTCCCAAAAACAAGCACGTAACGCCCTTCTTGCTATCCAAATATAAACCCATACACGCAAAACAGTCGTTAAGCCTTGGTCATACCTCATTTTTATTTAGCATTACAAAACAAAACAAATCCAAAAAGCACGCTTCAATGCGAATGGCTCTCACCACCCGGCGATCCCAAAACCCTGAGCTGGACGCAAAGATCCAAAAAATGGCCCTCACCCTACAGCCCCTCGTGAGTCTTGCCGATGGCAGATATCACCCAGACTTCCCGTTGACATTGCTCAACTTCTGGGTGCTCACTTCTGAGCAACTTGATGACATGGCGCATTTTTACCATCAGAGTACCCCTGGCGACTTCACATCTTCATATCCGTGCCCCGTGGAGTGGAGGAGGGATGCGGCGTTGGAAGATAAGCGGCGGAAGATAGGGAGGTTTATTGGCCTCAGGGGATGTGAGACGCCGATTAGGGAGCAAAGTGAGGAGGAGATTAGAGAGGAGATGAGAAGGGCGGCATGGATGGAGGACGAGGAGTTAATGTTTCGGAGGAAGTTCGGGCCTGGGAGGCTTTGATGTTGAGGCGGTGGTGCTTCTAAAAGTATATTTGGTCGCCAATAATAACCTATCCAATTTCTTTTTGTTTTGAAATAAATGAACTCATATAAAGTGGTTTGTATTAAGTATCATCATAATCCCTTCCATGATACCTTAGCTAGATGGTCTGCCTTTTTCTTGCTTTGCTTAACCATTCCCAATAGATTCAAGTCAGCCATGCCCCTATAGAACTGCATCAAAGGGCCTCGTTCATCGGATTCTTCAGCTTCACCCCCTGCCACGGTCTCCAAGAACGAGGACCAAAGATCTGCCACATTAATTAGAGAAGGAGCTTCGAGATATTTTTGATAGAGAATTGCTGTCTCTGGTTGTGTTGGAGGTAAATTTTGGTCAATTCCGGAAAGGTATTCCTGAGGGGAGGAGAGCGCATGCTCGATGGCGGCTCTAGGTCGGGGGACGAAGACATCAGCAAAGGGCGTCGTGGAGTTGCAAAGCCATACTTCGTTCAGAAATAGATGCTGTGGGTTCTCCAAAGTAAAATACTCTTCAAAAAGCTCCAGCAAGCGTCCGACGAGTCCCTGGTATTCCTTCTCGGCCTCGCTAATTGTGGATTTCTGGTAGCTCAACTGAACCCTCTGAGCAATGACCGTGGTCCGCAGGCCTTTGCTATGGATGGACTCGCTACTGCGGATCGGAACTCCTTTTTCAACCGCCGTAGCTGTCAAAGTCTTGACCTTTGTTTCTATAAGTTTAATATCTTGGAGAAATTCCTGGTCGGCTTCGGCCCATCCATCAAGGTCCATCGCAGAGTTTCCGTGTTTAATGGCCGCACGTATTTTTTCAGTAAGAGAGATCAAATCCTCAGGCGTCATGCGCTCAAGTGAGTCTAAAAGACGCCTAAAGAAATCCGAATCTTTCAATGCGCCCCCGAACACTGTCAAGTATAAGTCGATTCCACCAGGTCCATCGGTGGTTGCACTTTCTAGGATATGTAGAGCCCTCAGTAAGCAGAGGATCTTTCCATCCTTGGAATGGAGCTCGGTTTTAATATTCTGAGCTAGAATAGCGTCATCTTCAAGCAACTCTCGAGCGCCATTTATGTCCCGGACTTCAATCCTTTCCACCACAGACCGGCGAAATGACGGTAGCATACGGATGGCCTCATAGTGGCAGGGCTGAAGTTGTCCGATATATTCTAAAGAATTGCTCGAGGTATTACCAAGGAAACTCAGCGGATTCCCGTAAAAATGAGACATGTATGCATACTGTTTCTGTCAGCAGTGAACTATTCGTGGAGGTTATGAACTACCTTCAAGGCCGCAATAAATGACTGGACACTCGGAATATGATGATGCTGCCGTTCCACCAGCATCGATACCAGCGCTGGTCCCAATCGCAAGTACGCCTTGGAGCTGGCCACGGCCTTTTGGAAAACCCTTTCAATAATGCTATTGGTTTGCTCCACGTCGACTTGTGCACCATACAGCGAACGACTTGCAGATCTAGGAAGCCTCTCCCGAAACAACTCGACTGAGGTGGCAATACCAAAAAGTAATACAAATGGAATACGGTCCATCCAGGATCTAGAGCTATTAAAATGGCCCTATCGTTGTGAATATTGGGTATAGCATACCTCAACAAGATGATCAACTCAACAAGCAAATTAGTCTCGAATCCTTCACTATCTTGAATTGCCACGACCACTCTTTGACTGCCATGTGCTGTGACAAAGCTTCGAAGTATCTCTAAATCGTAGTACAATAGTTTTCGATCCTACTATGTAAGCTTAGTAGTTTCAAGGGGAGGCTAATATTTACATTTAGCTCCGCAAGCATATCATCGTCGTCAGATCTTTGATTCGTCGCGTCACGAATAAGCTTCTTGAGAATGGCTTTCAAGTTCGCGGCATCTCCTGATCGCAAGATGACCACTGGCCCATCAATATCTGATTTAAGCCGAACCGATACCTGTCGGAATAGGAGGTCTTGGGAAGCAATATTTGGCCCAGTAACAATAAAGCAAGCTGGAAGTCTCTCATCTCCCCTTTTTACAAATGTTAGTTAGATGTTATCCTTTGGCAAGCAGAAGATGGATTCGTACCAGTTCTCTCTAGAGCTGTTGACAAACGAAGAAACCTCTGCTAGAGTATCTTCATTTGATTCATCAAGAATTGACTGCTCTTGCTTAGCTAGGCGGCCAAAACCCCTAAAAGACGCATTGTAGCTATACCTGAATTCGTGCATCTGTTTCTGACCAGCATTTTTGGAAAGTCTCCTGACGCCAACGCGCACTCTCTTCGCTTTCTAGACCTCCCAGCAGCGGTTCGAATCTCAAGAGGCTCGGTTTGCCATGTGTTTGTATTCCAGGCTGTTTTGGTTTGGTTACCCTCCGTCGTTTTGTAGGTCGTTCAGGAGCATCGTCGGTACTAGTATCTGGAGTATATATGTACGCTGGCTATAGAATATTTAGCTTGAACATATCGTAAGAAACTACTCAATATAATAGAATATACCTGATGGTCGATTGAATCAAACCCGGCATGGCTGTTGGCCTCCGCGTTGTCCGACATTTGAAATGGGGAAGACGCGTAGTGCGGATGGTGGAACGCGACGAGGCGGAAAATGCAAGGCTCTCGACTACAAAAAAGTTTCTAGACTCGACCCTGTACAAATCCTCATCAACATCCACACCTATGCCGCCTCAATCATTTCTAGCTCCTAGAACTCGTGGTTTCATATGTCGATCTTGTCTCTCGAGGTTACATGTGCCTCAACGACAATGGCCGCCGTGGATGGTGCGAAATGCGACGAACGACAATGGACGTTCCCGCCCCGGCAAGAGCAATCGGCCGACCCCTCCAGACCAACCAGTAATTAGATTCTTTGATGAGACACCAGATGGCGATAGGAGGGAGATATTCGATGATGAAGAGGAAGCTTTCTTGGAATCGGTGGGCTCAGAAGTAGATGAAATGGAACAGCGGCGGAGTCGTTTCCTAGACCACACGAAGGACGATCCCGACGGTTATATTGACGAGGATATGGAGGATGCTATTCAAGGAAGGATAGATGAAGAGGAAGGTATGGAGGACATAAACGCGGCAAATGAACATTTAGAGGATTTGATACAGAGGATCAAAAGCCTTTCCGACAAAGAAGTTGTGACCGAGGAGGACCGTTTGCAAATCCGGGAGCTTCTATACAATATCAAAAAGCCCAGTAGTAAGGCTAAGCCCAGAGATATGGAAGCTGTGGGCTCTAGATATGGTATGGCTCCTGCTCCCACACTTCGGAAATGTATTGATCATCCCATAGTGCCACCCGACCTGCTACCTCCGCTCGACCAAACAGGCCAGAAAGTACTGTCACCGAAATTTCCACAAAAAGGCTCAGATAGTGGAAGTCTGGATATCAAAATGCCTATGAAGCATTTCCCAGAATCTGCCCGAAAACACATCAATGCCCTGCATACTAGCTTGCTTCGCGCTTCAGGGACCGTCGATACCCAAAACTCCAACTTCCGAAAGAGCGTATGGAAGTCATATTTGATGTGTCGAAGTGCCCTGTTATCCGCGCCTCAGAAAGTTCCATTTGGTATTTGGTCCGGCCTCTGGGCTGTGCTTTCAGGCGTGGATCCAACCGATTACGTGGATCGTATGGCGCATGTTAAATATCTAGGTGACGACCTGCAAAAGGCAGGCGTGCCAATGAATCTGGAACAAACTCTCCTGTATATCGAAGCCCTGCTGGTTCATGGCGATCTGGATACGGCAACCGAGTTTTGGGAACGGGCTGGGACAGAAGCCGGGACCAGCGAGATGTTCGGGGATTACTGTGACCTAGGGGTCAAGCTCTTTTGCCAACTTGGCCAGCTTGATCAATCATTAAGCACTGCGGAGCTGCTTCTTCGAACTACCGACGATCCATCGGCATATAGGATATTACTCCCCATCATTCAAGCATGCTTGGCTTCCCAAACAAGCAGTGCTGTTGAGATGGCTTGGGAAATGTACATTAGGCTCAGGGTCAACTTGGGGTCGCAGATGGAAATGAGTGACTACGACACCATTACTCTGAGCTTCTTGGAAGCAAATCAACCAGATCTCGCGCTAGCTGCCTTCAAAGACATGATGCTGACGCCTGATATGCCCAAAACCTTAGATTCCACGGCTATATATACATCCTTTGCGAAAACAACGGATAGCCCGGGTTTAACTGCAATCAAAAAGGGCGGGCTAGATCATTTCGACAGTCGAACTCTTTCGTCGCTACCATCCAAATTCAATAACAAATATTTCTTTGGAAGCTGGATGAAGAAGCTCATTGGGGAAGGGGAGCTTGACGCTGCACGGAAAGTCCTTGATCTAATGTCTCACCGCCGCATACGTCCAGACGCCCGACATGTAAATGGTCTCATCGGTGCATGGATCCGCGATGGGACAGCAAAGAACGTGGCTTTAGCTGAAGATATGGCCTGGAAGATGATCAATACCAGGCTAATGTTTGTCAACGCTCGCAGTACTAAGTATGAGCTGGGTGGCGTTCTACGCACAGTCGAAAGTTATGGCAGACCGGATGGACGAAGTATTTTCCTGACTCCAAGTGCCACTATTGAAACTTTCTGTATCCTCATGCAGCAATACAGACGGCGGCAACAGTCGCAAGCCCTCCTGGACCTTTTCGGCACGCTGCAAAAGGCAGAAATCAAACCCAACACATACTTTATGAATGAGTTGCTTTCGATGGACTCGAAATCTCATCGGAGGGATTGGGTATGGAAAACGTACAGAAGCATGACGGAATATGGAGGAATCCATCCTGACTTCGAAACGTTTACTGTGCTGTGGCATAACCTTGTTCAAGCCTCACAGGGCGTGGTTAGGAAGCGACAAGAAAGAGTTGAAGGATTCCCCACTGCGAGGCAGCTATTTGCAGAGATGATGGAGCACAGAACTGTACTAAACAGAGGTGAACCCGTCCCGCAAGAGTTGTACGATTCAATAGTTCTGGGCTTCAGTCTTGTGGAGGATCAAGCGGGGACTGCAGTGGCCTTGAAGGCTCTACTACAGTATTTCAACACAGCTCCAAACGAGGGGACAGCTCGCACAATTATACTCCAACTCGCCCGACTCGGCCAGACAAACGAAGCTGGCTATAAAACGCGGCGCCTCAATCTTCGCAACAACGCCACCAAAGAGAGAATCTCCAATGTAACAAAGATTTTCCACAAATTCAAGCAAGATCGAGACGAGGAATTACTGCGGCGAGGGGTTGTTTTCCAAAATCTTTCCGATCAAGAAAAACGGGAAGAGGCGTTGCTTGTGCTATCAGATCTCCTACGGTTTGCTTTTCAGACAAAAGCAGAGTCCGAGGATCGGAAGATATACACTGCCCTCGAGGTCTCGAAGAGGGCATCGCTGGAGATGGGTGTACCGGAATGTACTCCTTGGGTTTCACACGATGGAGCCTAAAGCGTTTGTATTGATAAGATTTGCAAAAAAGATGTATTTATAGCTTGAATATATCAAGCAGATGTATTATAGTTGTATACCTGTACATATAAACAGGCAAATGCCAAGGGGCATACTTGGACAGATTTGGGTATCATTCCTATCAACGCCAATAAAACAAATTGTAATACTCAGTCATGATCCTCCTCTGTTAAACCCGGACAGCCCTCCATTTCCTCATCTGGATACGCACATTTGCACCAGAAGCAGTAATTGAACTGCTCTCTTAAATGAAGTACTAGCTTGTGCAGTCTTTCCCCAGGATCTAGTGCATTGAAGGCGTCCAGCTCAGGGTCTTCCTCTTCCAGGTCTTCCACGAGGGTATGCTGGATTACATCTTTGCCAAGGGCTCGTCGATCTTCTTTATCCTCGTCTGGGTCATCATACGTTGGTTGTCGGGAGAGACTCTGATGCAAATCATATCGCATTCTCCGATCCCTTTCCTTTTCTTCCCGCTTCCGTATCAGGCCGCGCCACAGCACATTTATCTGTTTTAGAGGCTTCGTAGAGATTGCTCGTCTCTTCGCTCCGTCTCCCACGAATTCATCGGGTGCTCCTCCAGCTTTGAACGTTTCTTCGTCTTCTTTCTCTCCATGCATCCGCTCAGCAACCCTCATGGCGGCTCCAACCTGCCCCTCATGTCTAGCATCTTCCCTCTCCTTCCGGACTCTTTCCCGATAATCCCCCTCCTCGGCCTTCACCCTTTTACCCTCTTTCTCGACCTCCTCCCTGAATTTCCGCTTCTTCTCCGTATCCAGACCAATACCGCCTCTATCCTCCTTCATACTAATCCCCACAGGCTCCAATCGTGCCCCCGGGTTATCCTTACTACCCAGCGCAAGACCAGGCTTGAAGCCCATCTTCGCCATCATAGCCAGACCTTTATTCGTAGAGGACGTCGCAGGGTCCTCGAGTAGCGATCTTGAGAGCGCGGCTTCCCTCTCTGCAGCTTCATCCTCGGCCCGCTCCGCTTTTGATTTCACACGTCCCTTGGCCTCGGATTCGCGCTGTTTGCGTAGCCGTCGCTGTGTATATGTTTCTTTCACCCGAGGCTGGGTAGGCTCTGCGATAACCATGTTCATATAGTCGTCTTCCTCTGCTTCTTCCGATGCGTCATTGGCAGTGGGAACGGGGTCTTCCGTAGGCATATCTACTGTTTCAAGTCCCCAACGATGGGTTGTCCCAATTGTCCTTGGTGACTTTTGTGATGTTCGAAAATGCACTTTATGTATAGCCCAGTAGAGTTGTTACAGTTCGTCAAAACTGGTAGCTGATAAGGGCAAATATTCGGTTCGCTACCGAAGACGGAGGAGACAACGGCAAATCCCCGGCCGTCTCACCCTCCGGCTCAGCATTCCGGCCTCTCTGAAAGATCAGCAATCAATCCTTCACCCAATAGCGAGTGCTATTGTATCAGGGCAATATGCACCTAACAAAGCTCCGGTCAGCTCTGCAGCTTGGAGAAGTAGTATGACGATTTGACCAAAGTCCATTTCTCCTTATTGGCATTCTGCACTCCTATAGCCCTCTATTTTTTTGAAGCCGCGACTAGTAAGTTGCAACACCCCATTCCATCTCTATTGGTACCAGCAATCCAGTGGCTACACTACGACGTACGGCGGAGTTTAGACATGTCTTTATTGTCTTACCTTTGGTGTACTCGAAGGCCATCAAAACAGTTTTCCAGGCACGATTTCATGTCAATGTTCCTTGATACTCCCAGTACAACCTTGTAACTGGGATGCGAGGTGACACCGTCATCCAAGAACATGGAGTAGAAGTCTACCGACCTAAGCCCCAATTGTACGAGCGAACGGAGCCCCGGGAAAGCCCAAGGAATGAATGCCCGGACCTCAGGAGTTACTCCAGCTTCTAACTATCTCCAAGATCAAAGATCTCCGGAGCTCTGTTTTATATACTGGATTTTGGCTTATGTACTGGATTACATACTGATGGTATGTCAAGCGAATTCTTGTAGTCCAATTAAGTTGGTCGCAGTTTTTGTGCCTCGCAAGGGCGCAACGGCGAGTCTCAGCCATATGCAATAGCAATTGGCCAACCGACATTGGTCAACAGACATTCCCTCCCCTTAAGGACAGTACGAGTACATGTTTCCGAACTATATCCGAGTTTACCGATACATTTTGAGGTTGCACATATAAATATCGAGTATATTTCGTACCTATCGTCCCAATAAGTGACAGAAGTGAGGGTGTATATGGGCTTTGGGCGTTCTGTAATATACCCAATACAAGCAGTCATGCTACTATTCCGAACCAAGTGCGGGGTTTCCCCGCGATGGAGAATCGACTGGACCAAGCACACTAGTTCCAAATCGCCCAGCTGCAGTTGTCGCCATTATTGCTCTTGTGTTACTTCGCGAGTGCTTTGGACAAATCAGTGGAGGCCTGCTTGCGTAGTCACCCTGTTTTGGCACGAGAGGATATACCGGGCTAGGTTTAGCGGCATGTAGTGGCGCACCGCTTTGAGGGAACTTGGATGAGATCATTACTCAATAATGGACTCCGGAGAATCGTCCTATATGTGTAAGCTATGTAGGGACGCCCGGAGGTACCACTATGTAGGAGTGCCGCTTCGTAGAGGGTATATCTAAGCATTCGTCTTCTGACCTCGCCCTTCCTCCTCTCCTAATCTCTATAAATTCCTTTGCCACCCTCTCTCCACGCATTCATTTCCCAAAACAGCTCGCTCTCAGATCTTAGATCTCTATTGCTTTGATCCTACTACCGTCTCCTCACACACGAACGACCAATTTCTTCTCCATCAGCTATGCCATCATCAGGCGAAACCGGGGCAGGCGCCTACGTTAGAGGTGGTATTGGCAAGAAGAACACGCCTACAAACAACATCAACGGAGATCACCCAGACCCTAACTCTCCAAATACGGTATGTCAATTTCTCTCCGGCCGTGATTGCTAGCTCTTCTATACCTGCTCGATCCCTCCTCCTCATGCTTAGCCACGAAAACCACTTACTAATAGGCGATGATATAATAGGACACTGGTAAACTGGGCAAAACACCCTCCAGACGCTCGCCCAGCTTCAGCGGTCTTGTTGATCAGAAGCGTAACAAGAAAGATGAGGAGATAAGGGCGGCTCATAATGACCAGAAATTTCGACAGGGAATGTTTGGAAGGATGTGGAATAAGTGAGTTTTGATTGTACTTTGGTTTTGTGTCCCTATGGTTAGGCTCAAAATTCGAGGGGCCAGTGAAGGAGTGCGCTTTTGCTAAAAAGAAGATGCTGATATTTCGTCTTGTTATAGCTTTGTGTCGAAGTAAAGAGGCGAATAAACGATGACCCAGCAAGGGGTCTGTTGCAGTCGAGGCTTGCCACAGACGGCAGCTAAACTGAGACGGGGCTACAAACCAGTCGTGGATTTATAGAGGTGTGTGGGTGTTAATGCGATTAAGAATGGGAATAGGAATTGGAATAGGAAATGCGAGTGTAAGGTAGGTAGGCAGTGGTGTGCACGGCGTTCTTGACTGTTATCAAACACAATTACAACTATAGGGAGCTGGGCTCGCATCATGCAGTTTATACGGTGGAATTTATGGGCCTCAATTGAAACTATGATTCTTCAATCGTGCCCCGAGTAAAATGCCATGAATATAAAAATGTCAGATATTGACCAGATGATTAGGCTGAGGGGTCTAGAACATCCTATCCACGAGGCGGGAGTGTCCTAAAATCCGGTTACATCATCGACTTCTTCTATATAACACTACTGCCTTAGTTCTCATCCCAAGCATCAGGGTGTCTTGGTATCTTTCATTAGGTTCACATTTAAAGCCATGGCGTGTCTCCACTCGTACGCATCACCGTCTCGTGAGATAGCAACTAAATTCCCGCGATAATTGGTTCGGATGATGATTGAAGCAGCCCACAACATTCAGTAGGACGGATGGATAATTTGGATATTTAATTCTCTCGCTTTGGATAAAAGATACACTGGTTTGCCTGAACGTAAGAAGCACCCCATTTCCTTTCACTTCCACCAAGATATGCGGAGTAAATAAATCATCTGATCGATAATAAGTTCATGTTTTAACACCCAACACCTAAACGCATATCCGGCAATAGGTCAATTCAAGTCCAACAAACCTACCTATAGGATTTAGTAAGAGAATATATTAGGGACCAGGAATATCCACTGAGCCTGAGGTGGGGTGGCTATTTATGTCATGATATGACTTTTGGGATCAAGTTTAGAGCCAAACGGCGCGCCAGGTAGATAGCAAAAGTGTAGGCTGGATGAATGATACGGCAGATGGTACGAGCGAAGAGGGATACACCGAAAGCTCCAGATATAAAAAGGTGATATCCTAGGACTCAGTATACCGTGATGACAAACTTCGAGTTAGACGTTCGAGAATCGTCTCACAGCCAAGTAAAACGTAAAGTATCTCGGTCATGGTATCATATAATATTTAATTCACACTGAATAGTCTCACTTGCAATGAGCCGGCAAAATGCCGGTCGGTCTCTGAGGCCGCAGCTGATCAATATAGATCAAGCTGAACAGTTTGGAAAACTGCTTCATTGGGGTTCTGATCCGTAGATGCAGTAAAGTACAGCCAGTGATGCCCGTTTCATGCCTCATCCATTTACTCCTTTTTTCATTCCGATCAAAGTGTGTAGAAAATTTATCGGACAATACCCTGTTATATATATATTAGCAAAAGTAATATATGCAGCTGCAACGAGTGGTACATACCTCGAAGCGGTTCTTGAACCATTTGACGGTCTCATCACGTCTGATCTTGTGGTTGGCACCGACACGGGTCTTGCAGCGGCGACGCTTGGCAACACGCTCACCAGGGCGGGTCACTAGTTATGGTCAATATATTTATCTTCCCCGTCCCGTAGCCGATATACTCACTGCAGGCGTAGAAGTCCATTCCGTAAATGCCGATTCCAGGGTCATACTTGATACCGAGATCAATATGCTCGCTGATACCGAAACCGAAGTTGCCAGTCTCAGAGAAGTTGCGCTTGCGGAGCTCGTACTCCTTGACCTTCAATCCACGCTCGAGGATCTCCTCGGCCTTGGGTCCACGGACGGTGACGTGCACGGAAATCTTCTCGTTACGACGGATACCGAAGGTACGGACAGTGTATCTGGCCTTGCCTGTGAAAAATACTGTTAGGAATCATATGCTGGTTGATTTGATGGTGATTTTCATACTGTAGACTGGGGTTTGACCACTCAGTTGCTCCAACACTTTGGCAGCTCTGGTGAGTCTATCACCAGACTCTCCGACGGAGATGTTGAGGACGAGCTTCTGGATGCGAAGCTCCCTCATGGGGTTGGCAGACTTGTCCTTGGTTTCGGCCATTGTGATTGTCGTCGTGGGAAATTTGTCGTGTTGGTCGAGAATGGATCGCGAAAGTTTCTCGATTTCGAAAATACTGGACAGCCTTGGTGCGTGGTGGGCTCGCTTGAGTGAAATTCCGCGCTAAGCTTCGATCGAGTTAGGCGACAAATTTCCATGGGAGAGCTTCAGCCTCCTCATTCAAGACCCCATCAAGTCGCAACTCGAGAAGCTTGCAAGAGCTGAAGAGTTATTTGAAGTCCAGAAACTTCAATACCCATTCTTTGAAACTCAAGAGAAGCCGTTACATCGCGCATCTCGCCCAACATGGCCAACAAGCAGGGAAAGATGGTGAGTCTCATGCCCCAGTGCCTCCCTTCAGAAGGTCTCTGTTGACATTATAAGCTGACTATTACTCTCTGCATAGGCCGGTCTCGTACGTTACGTCCCTTTGCAAAGACATTCGAACCTTTTTCGTTACTATGCGACTATAGAATGGGGCGCTGATGCAGGAATAGATCAACTACCGGATGAGAGTGACCATGAACGATGGACGGCAGATGGTCGGACAGATGTTGGCATTTGACAAGGTTCGCATTCCTCTAGTCTATGTTTCTCTGCTCCTACTAACTTTCAATAGCATATGAATCTCGTTCTCGCGGATACCGAGGAGTTCAGACGTGTCAAGCGCAAGGCCAACAAAACATCCGCAGCTCCAGGCGCAAGCAGCAGCTCTGCCCCACTTGTCGAGACAGAGGAGAAGCGTACATTAGGTCTTACAATCGTCCGAGGCGCCCATGTTATCTCTCTTTCTGTTGAGTCTCCGCCTCCTGCCGACCCGGCTGCGCGTCTAGGAGCCAGCGCACCAGGTGGTCTTGCTACCAACCTTGCTGCTGGACCAGGAATTGCCCGTCCTGCCGGTCGAGGTGCGCCTGTTGGATTAGCTGTAGGTTTACATAGACTTGTTTCTGTGAATTATAGCTGATTGTTATTAGGGTCCTGCTGCTGGAGTTGGAGCTCCTCCTCCAGCTTTTGGAGGTTTCCCAGGTGCCCCACCTTTTGGCAGAGGAGGTACGTCTAACCCCCTCCCCCTTTATATTTCCGGAGTATTCAGAGCTCTTCTATACTTTTGGAATATTCAGACCAAGTTCTGATATTTCTGCAGGACCCCCACCAGGATTCCCTCCTGGAGGCTTCCCCCCACCAGGCTTCCCAGCTGGACAAGGTCCACCCCCGGGTTTTGCACCTCCAAGAAGGTGATCATGGGTAATGGGGATGATTGGAATTTCTACATGATGAGGAAATGGCGGAGAAAATTTAAGCACAGTACCGGCGTTGTAGGGGAGTTGGGCTTCTTACAAAAATTGGCGACTTGTAGCATAGACACGGCGACCAAACAAATCAAATGGGAATTAGCGTGGCTTGAGAAATACAGTACCTTATCTCCTGAACCTTTCAACCTCCAATTGACTACCTACCTAAAACCTAAAACCAATAGCGACTTGCTTGTTTCTTCGTCCATTATCAAAATGAAAAATAATAAGTGCACACGTGACTAACCGGGGAAAACTCCAAGGCCGGTCACCGGAATAACATCACCAAAAACGCCAAACCCCGGACTCATCGATCTTCCAGCCTTCGCAGTCTAGTCAGCCATTCTCCCTCACGACAACATCCCTCAGAATGGCGTCCTTCTTTTCCAGACTCAATGCGAAGATCCGCTCGCGTCCCATGCTGAGCTATGTCTGCTCTACACGTAAGCCCCCATTCTATCATCACTATCCAATTTATTTCTCTGCGCTTTCGGCGTCGGAGGGGGAGAGTTGTCGGAAAGCTATCTATCTATCTCTCCCCGGGTGTGCGCAGAGGAGGGAATTGATGAAACTAGGAATGAGATATAGATTGAATTGATGCTAATGCTTGGTGGAATTGTGTAGATTTCTGGGGCCCAGTGTCGAATTTCGGAATCCCGTTGGCGGCGGTGATGGATACACAGAAGAGTGCTGATTTGTGAGTTCTTGTTCTGCTTCACGAATATTCCTATTCCCCGTTCCCCTTAAAAGGAACTCCCCTTTTGCCTTTATCCTCCCTTCCCTACCAAGCCCAATCCCCGTCCCAATTCCATGTCACCTTCACAAAACCCCTACACAAAGGCTAACCACCACTTCCTTAGAATCTCCGGCCAAATGACAGGTGCTCTATGCATCTACTCTGCGACCTTCATGCGCTACGCACTCGCCGTCTCACCAAGGAACTACCTACTCTTCGCCTGCCACTTCGTCAACGAGGGCGCACAGCTTACCCAAGCCTATAGGTGGATGCAGTACCACAAGTGGGGCGGGAAGGAGGAGGCCGTGAAGAACAAGGCCGAGGGTGCTGTAGGCAAGATCGAGGGAGAGGTTACTAAGGCCGTGGAGAAGATGAAGGATGCTGCTGGGAAATAGAGGATGGTACCTATTCGTCGTGGAGGGACGGGCCGGGTGTGATAGAAGAGCAAACGTAAACAACAATTTAACGGAAATGGAAGGGTTTGGCATTAGAAATATGCCTGCACTAGTGGGCGTGAAAGTCCTTAAATCATCGAATATGGGGTATATAATTCTACGTATGGGGGGAGGTTTTTTGCAGGCCTGTGTATATCACATAATGGGGCAATTAATCGCTCTGATATTAGAAATTCCCGCTACAGAAATGAAAGAATGGGGATGGGCTTTTTATTTTAAGTAGAGTTTCTGCTGTGAGTAAGTGAGTAGTTCTTTTCGGGGTGGGCTTGTGTAGATAATAGCTAGCTATGTTGATATATTGAATTTAGACTTCTTTATTTCCGTTCCCTCTTAGTAACAACAAGCATGAGCTAGTGTTGTACTCGTACTACTGCAGAATTGGGTTGTTCTTTTAACTCTATAGTTTTATCTATTATCGATTCCTTATTTGTCACTTCTCCCTATCTCTATTCCCTGTTTCTTATCCTCTTGCTTATTTTCAACATATCTACCTCGTTCCCTTGCTATATACCAAGGCATATCATAGTACTATAGACTACTTTACTTCACTTCTTACTACTAACTTACTCTACTGAGATATGTATCTACGAATGCCGGGTTTCCTACTTCCAGGTTTCCTATTTCTAGGTTTCTGTTGTTCTTCTCTAGTTTCCCTGTTATCTGTTTTCCGTTTCCTATTTCCTATTTCCTGGTTTCTATTATCCCTCTCCAGTTTTCCGTTTCCTATTTCCCGGTTTCCATCGTCCCTCTCCAATTTCGTATTTCCCATTTCTAGGCTTCCGTTTCTTATTTCTTTCTCTTGGGTTTCAATTGTCCTTCTCTAGTTTTCCGTTTTCCGTTTCCCACTTCCCAGGTTTCCATTGTCCCTCTCCGGTTTTCCGTTTTCCGTTTTCCGTTTCCCACTTCCCATTTCCCATTCCCGGTTTTCCGTTCCCCTGTCTTTACTCACCTACCAAAAAGCCCTCCCCTGTAAACCCTTTATCTTTTCCTAGCACTCCACCACCCGGTTTCCGGTTTCCCGTTTTCCGTTTTCCGTTTTCCATTTCTCGGTTTCCATTATCCCCCCTCCCGTTTCCCATTTCCAGTTTCCGGTTTTCCGTTTCCCTGTTCTAACAAGCTCACCTATACCAAATACCCCTTCCCCTCCCCTCAAAAATCCCCTTTTCCACCACCCAATCACAACTTCAACTCTGCAACCTCCAACCGCCGCATAGGAACTCCCCAAACATCCGTTACCAGGGAGCCGGCCTAGTTTGAGGCCCGTTTTCACACGTTTTATAGTTACGCCACCTTAGTTAACGTCCATTGACATAAGAGTATCTATCCGCCGATATTAGGGGGCCAATTTTAATGATTTCATCAGGTAGGACGAAGTATGGTGTGTGTGTCAGTGTGGTTGAGGGGATTCTTGGTTCTGGGCACAAGACTAAATGAACGTTAATCTTCACCAAAAGCGTAATAACTATTCTCACATGTGAAATGAGGCATAGCATCAGGTATTTAGTTTATAAGATTTGTATTAACAGCCAACCAGCTCACTTAGCCAGGCTAACTCGACATTCCAGCTATCACGATCGATACCCCAGTATCCATCAGATTTTTACATCTGTCATCCAAAAAAGAACATATATGTGTGTGTGTTGTGTGTGTTTCCCACCAACTCCAATGCCCAAAGTCCCACCCCGCCAAAAAAAAGAAACAGGTATAGGTATATAAACAATATCCAAGACATAGAAAAAAGAGGTTAAAAACAAAGCCACGTTTTCGTTATAATTTCATCTATTTCCACCCCCGTGGACTCCCAGGCGGACTTTCGATCCGGCTATCGCTCGTCATTGCTTGTCCTACATCCCCGAATGTGGTTTTTGTTGGGGCTGGACTGGCATATGAGCCTGGGATTGGGACGGCAGCGTATGTCTGCTCGCCTGGCGCCGCGGCAACGTGTTCGAGGACTCGTTGCTTTGGTGGTTGTTGAGGCTCGAAGCCATCTTGGGGTGTCTTTGGCGTGGCGTTGTGGATTCTAATGGGAGGAGCTTGGAGGGTAAACGGTTTCTTTTCTTGAGTGGACGTAGGTGAGGTTTCGACAAAGCGGGCTCCTGCTAGACCTTCTTCCGCCAGAGAGGCACTGCCGTACGCCGCTGGAGGGAAGCGTGGGGATTTCATGTGCTGGGAGTACGAAGGAGAAAGTGGGCCAAAGCCTGGAGTGTTGGGCGCGGATTGGGAGCGTAGCTGGGCGAGGTAGACATCGGAGCGGGCGCGGTCACGGACGTCCATGGACTTGCGGAGCTTTTGCTTGGAGTAGTATCGGTAGAAGATGACGCCGTAGAGCACGATGGAGATGCACTCGACCACGATTTCAATGATACAGCATACGAGAGCCCAGGACTGCAGATCTGTCAGCTAGAAATTCTCACTAGTACGGAGCTGAAGGTGAATCTTACCTGTACTCTGCAAACCAGTGCATAGTCGATTTCATCTGAGAATAGCTGACTCCGCTTATTGTCGACACAGGCCCATCCCCAAACGTCCTTGTTATTACCCTTGTCTCTGTTGCCTTGTAGAATACCGGCGGCGATGCCCCACATGATCACGCTGAAGATGAAGAATGCAACGGCGAAGAGCGTGTAGTAGACAGCAACCTTCTCCGCCCGCTGGTGGCCGCCTCTCCAGTAATTCCAGAACACAAGGAGACATAATGCTAATGAGACGCAGGCTACGACGAGAACGACAATCTGAGGCCACCTCTTCGTGCCTTCAGCCCAAGGGGGGAGGTTATTCCGTGCTGGCAAGTGCCTGGTTGCATTCAAGATCGATAAAGTCGTCCCGATCAGGGCGAGGACAATCAGACTGCAGCTAAAGTTGACGCCTCTTAGAATTAACTTTGCCACCCGGACTCTTGTTTTTACTTTCTGTAGCACGGTTAGCATCGTTTTCATATAGCGAGACCAGTTCACGAGGCTTACCAGATCCTTTGCTTGTTCCTTTTCCGTCAAAACTTCCTGCTTCTCAAGAATCTGCTCTTCCCGAAACGTCGGACTTAGAGGGTTATCGATCTTCCGCCCTGGCGTCCCTGGAACTCTCATGGCGCTTTTTAATGGCGATGCCGGTGTGAGTGGCACATCGACCGGCACGCCTTGACTATGCCGTGATGCGTCATTCTGAGATAGGTAGCCGAAGCCTATATCTGAAGGCTGTGATTGAGCCATGTATGACTTGGTCTCGGGGGGGTCTGCGAAGGGAGAGCGACTATCGTCGACGGGTGAATGTACGGCCGTAGCCTCGGCGAAACGTGGTGTTCTTGGGACCTTGAGCGTCTCTATTGAAGAGCCAGATGACGACTCGGATGTGCGGCGGGCGAGTGGAGGAGGTCTTTTCTTCTCGGAGAAGCCTGAGAAAGTTGGTTGTCAGCGGCCTGTTCGAAACGGGATATATCAGACTCCTTTGCTTGCTTTTCACTCACTGGGCATATTGGAATATATGAAGGAGAGGAAAGAAAAATAATGATCAATGTATGCAGGAGGAGGAGCAAAAGCAGTGCGTACAGAGACAAGATATGGATGAAGGTCAACCCGGACACAGCAACACTGAGGGAGCAAGATGCACAGAGGGTGAAGGATAAGATAAAAAGAATTACAGATAGAGACCAGCTACCACGCAAGAGAGAAGAGAAGAGGTCATGTACCGGTGGGTGGGGGAGAGCGCAGGTTTTGTGGAAGCGCGCGCTGAGGGATGGTGCTAATGAGTTTCTAATTCGAGAGCAGTCCAGAAGATTGCGGCGGCTTCGACGATCAGCGCTACGAAAGTACTCGGGATGAGAGGGGACCGGTATGGAGGGATGGGATGTCGGGCGAGAGACCATGAAGGGGTCAGATTGGGCCGGGTGAGTGAGACAGAAGACGGATACTAGCAGAGAAGGACAGAAGGCTTGACGGGGGGAGGAGGTGAGTAAGTGTAAGTGCAAGTGCAAGTGACGATGGGAGGGAAACGGGAAACTTTGCCAGTGGACGAGCACGCAGCAAGCAGGGTGGTCAGCGCCGGGACTGGAGGGGCATGAGGGATGGGATTGGGCCACTGGAGCAGAGGAGGAAAGAAGATCCCTGGTGGGCGGTAGAGGGGGGGGCAGCGAATGGAGTCAAAAATAGACGCCGTGAAGAGCCAGTTGCAGTGCATATTGGGGATATTGGCATTTGTATGTACGCTATACGCTGGAGGCTGGTATGTAGCTGTAGGTTCGGTAGGGCGGGAGTGGAGGGGAGTTGGACTGTGGCGGGGAGAGATAGTGGAGAGTGACTGGGAGTAGTCAGGGGGGGGGAGGGCGGTTATCGACCAACAGAGGCAGCCAAGGTAGAGGTACCTAGTACAGTACTGCACAGTAGTACTGTACATATGTGGGTGATGTGATGTGATGGCAGATACAGGCAGGGCTGAGCAGCCCGACATAGCCCAGGTGCAACTACGCACAGAGACAGAGAATGAGCGCAAGAAACAGAGAATAGCGATGATATGATAATGATAGCAATACAGTGGCAATAGCAAAGCAATAGCAGTATACGATCGAATATCTTGAAAACAAAGCAGTAGACACGAAGCAAAAGGAGAGCAGGTACTTCGTACAGTACAGTACTCTGTACTTTTCCCGCTCTATACCTCGATACCGCCAACTGCAGAAGCCGCTCTCCGGGGTGCAACGTCGATGTTCCAATGGGGACGACCCGCGACGCGCCCGGATGTTTCTCTGGCTGCTCATTGGGCGCCCGTTTGGAGGGTTTGGAGGGGGGGGTTCGCGCAGTTGCAGTGGGAGGCGCCGTGGTTGGGCGGCAAGAGCGCCGGCGACTGCGTCCCTGGAGGCCTATTTTAGCCACCAGAAGGGTTCCTCGGGGTGGTGCTGCATGGCGACTGGACAGCGACTCGACCGCCGCGCGAGTCCCGTTGGCGAATGATGTGCAGTGATGCGCAAGCTGCTTTCTACGGTCTCTGTGCGGCCCCTGTGCAGCTCCCATTATTATTGCAGGATTAGTATTATGACAGCGACACCGACAACCATCAGGAGCCCGAGCACCCAGAACCCAGAAGCAAGCTCAGAACAACCCAGAGCCACGAATAAGGTACGTACTCTTTCTCTTTCAGGTTCCAATTATTATTCCAACTCTGGCACATGCAATAGCGCCAACCGAAACCCACGCCGCCTCCTTCGAGAACACATCTCCGATTATATCCCCATCTCTCTCATTCCAACCACGCCACCAGCAAGATCGCTGCACTAGCAACCCTCAAGTCACACTGCGACTCCCCCAAATAGAGGCGACAAAATCGAGATAGACGACCGTTGTTGCAGCTCTAGTGCTGACCGCCCCGCCACCCACGGGTATATGCCGTGCAGTGTGGTGGCCTCCATTACTCCAAGCGATACTTACTTTCGTGGTAGAGTAACAGTACAATGTGCTGCAGTGCGTGAGGAATTTCTTAACATAGATTTATTACCAATACTGTATGTAACACTCTACCGCTGTTTCTCCCGCCTTGGTATTCGATGAAGGAGGTGCTGTACGTCGTACCGCACACCAGCACCAGCAGGAGTCGGTATCTATTTTTCGATGTGTGTGGGGAATGTCAAATCACAAATACTGTACTGTACTTTCGCACTTCTCTCCCTAGAGGACGCCCATGCGAAAAGGTAACCTCTAGTTACCTCGGCACCTCAGGTAGCGTACCTATTTCTCATTCCCTTCCACCACAGCATGGCAAAGTCCAGATAAGAATAATTGTAGAATCATCAATTGCTATCATTGCGAATAAACCCGATCTCACTACCAAAAGTAATCTGTTTCCCCAGCTTATTACCTCTCACCCGCCATTTCCCTTTCCCCAGGCTAAGAAAAGAGACGAGAGCGCCCGGCCGCTGCTGACGTGATTTACTTTTGCCTGAGCCATTTTATGTCATACGATTAATTCTATTTTGCAAGCCTGGCCCCCTGGTGCAACCCACTCCCTCGGGTCTCCCGACCACCGTAGTTATCATATTCCTCTGCATGGGGAAAATCACGCGGGAGAGTCCGGGTTCTAAGACTTGCCTTGGGGACCTGCATTAAATGGATGAGGAAATTGGTAGATAGGAACAGACTGGAAGGAGTAGAACAGAGATGATTACTAGTACATATATAAGGATACACTGCCATAGGTAGGAATATATCTTGCTAGGAGTATTTTTGAAAGTGGGAGCGGGATGCGTATCATTGGAAGAAGGCAGTATTGAACCACATACGAAGTACAAATGGATAGGGTCGGTGAATTTAAAACTCCGATGACGGTACCTGTCTGCACCTTGTGCTTTTGGGTTTACAATTAGACCTGCAGAAAGCTCAACTGCGGGAATGAGGCGGCGAGGACATCACCTTCCCACTACTTGGTTTTCGAGCGCTCTCAATTCCCACGCATTAGATCCTAGCAGAGGAATACACAAGGTAGGATGGGTATATTACAGGAATAAATAAAATAAGAGGAGCAAGGTTCAGGGGGGGAAATGACTTCAAGCTCGATGTCTATTATCGGGTATCTATCTGGTCTCTCCATTTTAGACTCGCGCAGGGAAACGTGCATCTGCTCACCACAGGTACTGTAGCGGCGTGACCGTTTCTACCTAGTGATGGAAGAGACGGATCCGCTGCTCAACGAAGGTGATGCCCAAGTTCTCAGCGGTCTCGAAAACGGCAGAGTCGTTCTGGCTGCCACTTGGAGCGGCAATGTACTTGACGCCTGAACGAGCGGCTCTGTAGACATTGTCGATGAATGGGAACTATAATTGTTTTGGCAGTTAGAGAAAAATTCAAGCTGTGGTATAAATAACGGAGACGGGAACACTTACGAATGCATCACTCGACACAACAACATCAGTCAGTTTTCCAAGCCATTCCGCTCTCTCCTCCTCCGTAAATGCCTGAGGGACCTCTTCAAACGCAGCCTCGTAGGCTTCTCTCTCGGGGCCATCCTTTGGTAGCTCGCCGCTGACGAGGAGGTCAATTGCGTTGCTCTTGTCTGGTCGCTTTGTGCCCTTCTTCCACTTGATACCCAGCACTCGAGGGTTGAATCTAAGCCACCAGTTGTCTGCCTTGTCACCAGCGAGACGAGTGCAGTGGATACGGGATTGTTGTCCTGCGCCGAGGCCAACAATTTGACCATTGAGAGCATAGCAAACTGAGTTGCTCTGTGTGTATTTCAGCGCAATAGTGGCAACAGTCATATCGCGAAGTGCGGATTCTGACAGTGGAGCAGAATTCTTAGGTACGACGACGGTTGTGAACGACCCGGGAGAGATCTCGATGTCGTTTCGATGCTGGGTCATCGTGATACCGTACACCGTCCGCGACTCCTGAGGAGATGGCTCATATTCAGGGTCCATCTGAAGAACAAGATATTTTCCTCCTTTCTTCTTCTTCAAAATCTCGAGAGCCTCAGCCTCATACCCAGCAGCGATAACGCCATCAGATACTTCTCTAGAGATGATCTTGGCGGTAGGGACATCGACAACGTCACTCAGGGCAATCATGTCACCGAAGCTGCTCATGCGATCAGCGCCTCTAGCACGTGCATAGGCTTGTGCCAGAGGTGAGTCGTCTAGGCCGGCAATATCGTCGACCATGTACACCTTCTTCTCATCCGCAGTCAGAGGTACAGCGATCGCAGCTCCAGCAGGAGAGACGTGCTTGAAGCTTGCGGCGGCGGGTTTCCCCAGAGCAGCCTTCAGCTCCTTGACCAAGGGCCATGCGTTCAAAGCGTCAAGCAGGTTGATATAACCAGGCGATCCGCAGAGAACCTTGAATGGAAGTGGTCCGAGTCTGGAAAATGCCGCAGCAGGCTTTTGATGCGGGTTTGCTCCATAGCGGAGTGCCAATTGCTGAACTCCTTCGCCTGCATATTGCTTGCGAAAGAAGTCGGAGATCGATGCATCATAGTCTGCGGTATGCTCGAATGCCTTCAAAGCATATAGGTTTCTGCTGCGCTCCGTTACCTCCCCCTTCTCCAACTCCTGTAGGAATTCTGGGTAGTCCACAGGATCACTCAAGATGGTGACTCGGGCGTGGTTCTTCGCAGCGGCTCGGATCAGCGTAACTCCTCCAATGTCAATCTCCTCCACAGCCTCGGGGATCTGGACATTGATCTTGGCCACTGTGTCTTTGAATGGGTACAAATTGCAGATGACGTAGTCGACCTTGTTGATATTTTGCTCGGCAAGGTCTTTCTCATCGGAGGCAAGGTTGCGTGCGAGGATACCGGCGTGGACTGCTGGGTGTAACGTCTTCACTCGGCCAGCCAGCATCTCGGGTGCGTGCGTGATGGCAGAGACATCCCTAATTCAAAAATTAGAACCCCGAAGATATAAAGCTGAAGTGACAAGACAAGAGTCGGTTTCAAATCATAGCATATCAACCAGAGATCGGGAACCTACTCGACAGCAAATCCTGACTCTCTAATCATCTTCGCCGTCCCTCCTGAAGCAAGAAGGCGAACATTTTGCTTGATCAGGCCCTTAGCCAGGTCAAGTAAGCCCGTCTTGTCGTAGACCGAGATGATCGCTATCGAAGGGTATTAGTCGGCGGAAGGGCTCTAACACCTCAAGCATTATCGTACCTATCTTCTGGCTAGACATCTTGAAAGTAATTCTCTATCAAGACTAATCGCAATGCCTTCGTTAGATACCGATATCGCGGGCAGAAATGTTTGGCGGGGCAATTTCTTTCGGCGGCAAACTTGGCGGGGGTTGCGCACGTTCCCCGAAGTTGAGGGGCACGAAAACGAAATGAAGACGAAATCTATGCCTGAGGCAGCTACGCTAGCGAGGCGAAAAAATATATCTTCGGCAACTTCAAAATTTCGACTTCCTCTTCTTCTTTTCTCTTTACAATAAGAAATTTATTTCTTACAACGCAAAAAAATCACGTTCGCTCAAAGCAATCAGTTTGAGAAACCCGTTGCCCACTTGTGGGTGATGCGAGGTTCCATGACCAACCGATTCGTCAGTAGAAACGGAGAGGAATTTCGTTCGATCTTGGGTGAAACGTTCTCCTTTGCCCTATGGGGAGGGTTTCAATGATTGACCATACATACTTTCTATCGAATCACAATCATATAATGTGCTCGCCTATATGTGTCTGTATATGAATGGATATGGAGGACTCGATCTGTCTGATTGACGCGACCCTGTGCTGGAAGACAGACCTGCGGTGGGCCATCCGGATTTCCTCACTGTAGACCGTCCACCTAGTTAGCCGGGAGACGTTTTGCATTTCCTATTCCGCTGGCATGATCTGCATTCATAAGAATCTTGAGCTTCGATCAATGCGCTTCATCTCTAGTGATACCTACGGCGCCCCATGCCAAGTTACGCTTGATTTCCAGTGATATCTACAAAGTATGGCATCCCATGCCAAGGTATGCTTGATTTGACAGTAGTCTTATCCTTTATATTATGCAATTCTTATGCAATACGCAACCCCCTAAACCCATATGTTCTCATGGCAAATACAATGGCTCCTGCATAGAGCTACTACATCCACATCCACGCAACAGCAGTCCATCCTTGCGGAAAGGAAAGTTCTACGTCTTTTATCCTCCATCTGAATATGCCATTTTACAACGAAGTAATTTAAGATTAATCTACGGGAGGAGTTCTTCAGATATCTACCTTGTAATGTTATTCTGAAAATAAGCTCTTCGTTGTGCGTACTCTAATGACGAATGCCATCCACCTTGTGGTATGGTATTATCACGTTATCCATATCATATTTTGCCATACTTGGCCCTCTAAACACATATTGGCAGTAGGGCTGTCTAATGATTAGCATTGAGGCAGAACGAGTCTCTCGAAGGCGGTAGGAGATTCTGCCTAGTTGGTGCTGTGTCCTTCCAGAGTTTTGTTGCACATCGCACTTTTGCAAATATTGCACTTCTATCCGACATCTCAAAGGTACGACATTTGTAAAAGTGCAATATGCAAGAAAGTTTTATTTAGAAGACGCTTAACTTGCCTTTAAGGTGATATGTCAGATGTTGGGTAAAAGTGCGACTTTGGCAAAAGTGCGATGTGCAACAAAATTTCAATAGGAGCTTGCAAGCTCCTAATAAAGTTTAATGCCATCGTTATGTCTTCGCCGCCCTGCTCGCCGATTGAAGCCAGGCTTTTGATATCTCGCGTCATCCTCAACTCAACCCTTTACTAAACACAAACAGAAATCTCTACCCCGACCATCACATCAATCTCTAAAGGGTACAACTGACCTGAGTCACTCATCCAATCACCTAATTAAACAATCCAACCCGATACTCAATATGCAATTCAAGATCGTCTCTATTGTTCTCGCCGCCATGGCAGCTACCGTACATGCCAGCGAGTAAGTAGATTGAACTTCCTAGACCTCCAACACTGCTAACAATAACTTCGTATGATTTGGGGAAGGGACCGAGAGGTGCGAAGCCAGTTCCGCTGCTGGGAAGCTCACGGAACTTGGGGTGCGAGAGGACGGTGCCGTCGAAGGGAGAGAATTCGGCCTTGGGCCAACCGGGCGTCGTGGTTGCTTCGGAGCCGGCACCGACGAGGATTTCCGCCGACGGGAAACGGGTCACGTCCCCGGTGTGGTCGAAGTGCAGATGGCTGAGGATGACGACGTCGATGTCCTCGGGGTGGACGGGGCCTTCAATCAGGAGATCGTATACATCTTTCGGGACATGAGGTGCAATGATGGGATACTCGGCAGAATGGACCTGACTAACTTTGCGCATTCGAAGATCGAATAATACGCTCTTTCCAGAAGGATGCCGTATCAGAAAGGAGAAATCAGGCGACCAATGCTTTAACGATGGCTTCCCATCTGTGAAAATCCAAGAATCTGGGAGGAATAACCAGCCTGTTGGTAGTATCGACACATCGACGGCAGGACCAGAGCGGTGCGGGTCAAGAAACCCAGGTATGGTGATTGTTGTTATTGCTAAACAATTGAGTTTCGTAAATGGAGTTTGTACTTGATCCTATGGTTTGAAAGCGCGTGTTATAGATAAAGTTTGCTTGGGAGTTTATTTCAGTAATGTTGACGTACTTTGTAACTCAGTAGGATATCACGATTAACGACTACTAGATGCTACTATTATGGCATAAATGGGGGAGTAAAGATACGCACAAGGCAAAAGTATAAGGCAGCCGGGGAGATAACGGATTCAGTCAATGGCATCCTGGTACGTGCAGTACATGTAGTGCTCGGTATGGAGTAATAAGCATTTATTGTGGGGTCCACCCCGGAGCCCCGACGTCGTACCCTAGTACTCGGTATTTATAGTGCCGCCAGGGATCTCAAAGTAGGGTTTAGAACCATTGTTCTACAATATAAAGAAGACAAAAGAAACTATTTTATAAGCGAACTCAAACTTCCTCCTCTTCCTTAGGATCTGGTCTTAAGTTGAGTAGCTACTGTCTAGTAGCTATTCTAGCCTTCTAAATATATTTAAAACCCGCCTTTCTTCTCTTAGCAGTCTATAAGGGGTTGGATCTAAGGGTACGAGTAAACTTGAATTTGCGTTGTCCCTAGATAGTTACAATAGACAGTGCGTCCAGATTATATGTCTATAACCAAGGTATGATAAGTATATATATAAAGCAGAATACCCGGCCGCATTAAGGTCCACTCAGTAGTACCGAGTTGAACGGGAGTGATCTAGTCTCTAGTACACCTCGAAGCTCCGGCTTAACGAGTACAAATGATTTCCTTTTGCGCAATACCGTCTATATCCGCCGATTCGCCAATAAGATATTTATATCGCAACTGGCACTCAACGAAAAGAAAGCAAAGCAAAGCAAAACGAAAACGGCTCCACAACCGAACTAATCTCAACCAAACCCCCAAACTAAACTATGTCAGGGCCGTGGTTCAGATGATCTGACGGCGTCCTTTTCGACTCATTATTTTCCACAACCATCCCAGCGCTAGACCCAGGTGGGGTCCCCAAAATATTATCCTGCGACTCAGTTCTCTGGGTGCCGGAGCCGTGTGTCGCTATGGCGGAATTGCTGATATTGGAAGTTTCATTTATAGTCGCGCCCTCGCGCTCTACCGCTGTCATCTTCATGCCCCATTTTTCCAGACTGTTGCGGCGTTTGGGGAAGAGGGCGTCGTTGTCATCGCCCATATTATTATCTCGACGAGGTTGTCTCAAAGCGCCTGACACATCGCCAATTCCCTTGCTATTGGTAAATTTCGACTTCATAAATCTCGGGATGGTGTTTGTAAATAGTGGATTGAGATGAGGAAGGCAAGTACAGATGATGCTACTCTGGGTTTCTAAGGAAGCCCAGGTAAACTGTGTGATTGCGTCATCTTGAACAGGTTAGTATTTCCTGCCAATCTTGCAAGGCAGAGGGATACTCACAGAAGTAATCCGGATTCGCCGGTGAATACTTGCGGTCGAAGAGGTGAGCAAATCGAACAGAACTTGTGGCAATGACACTGTAAAACGTATGAGTGTGGGCTCTTCAAATAGAGTGGATTTCACATACAAGGATCCAAAGCTGAACAGCAATAACACGCGGATCCGGA